>NW_016907953.1:687157-699412 GCF_001483705.2 Eufriesea mexicana | reverse complement strand
TTCCGATCCTCCGCGTGTCTCATCCAGTTCTGGTTTTTCCTCGATTCTCGACTACCGTTATGTCTCTTTCTATTTGACACGTAGTATTGGTCTACAGAAAATTGGTAGAAATCGCTAAATGATTAAACGCGTATTTCCCATGTTGGAATTTTAGCGATATTCTCGTTTCAAAATTACGAAATAATTAATTCCGAGCATTTTGCAATATTTAAAGCTAAAAATCGGTGACTCTAGTAATACTCGAAGCACACTCGAGATTGGGGTGTCTACTTTGGGGTGATCTTCATTGGAAGTCGATCCAAGTCACTTAGAGGTTATGTAAGATCACATATCGCAAATTTAACACTGTACAGATTTGAAATCCCCAAGCAGTGTGAATTACTCAGTTTAACTCTGTTAGCGGCTAAAAGAGGAGGCAAATTCGTCGTTTACTGCAGCGGATTTGCAATATTGCGCGTCTACGCGTGCCGCCATTTTAATCGTGCGTGCCGACCAATTTAACCCTCTAATATACGCCCTTTCAGAACACGGCCGAGTAAGTGTAGTCTTGTTTCTATCTAGTAGCTTAGTTTAACTAAGCTTCATCGATGTCTCGTTCGGCAGGTAGTCGGTAATCTGGGCTTATGTAGATAGGAGGATTAGGAGAGATTAATTACTCATTCAGTTCTCGGTTGGGCCCATTGACTTGAGGCTCGCTACTGCGCCTTTGATCTGATCGGATGTTTGTTAAGAAACGATTTAAATAGTCCTTATTTTATTTACAAATCACCGGTTGGATAATGCTGGAATATCAGGGTACTCCGAGGAAGGAGGTCCTAAATCTCATCGTTTAATGGTGTACTGCGTTTATGTGACATGTGCATGGCACCATTCCAGAATGGAAGTTTCTTGAGGATGTATGTACATAGTTATATTGTGCTTTTCGGTTTTAATGGCTGCTGCAACGGATGAAATTATGCAGAACGGTTTCAGACTGTGTACCTATGGTGAAAGATGTTCATGGATAATTCATAAGTGAATTTATAGGTTATATTTTAATGTAAGTTCCTCAATTGCTCTTTGATATATGATATTTTTATTTTCTTCCGTATCATATAGGTACAGTCTGTGTAATTGCTACAGCGACTGCTTTATGACACCATGTTACACCATATAGCTACTTTATCATTCTTTCATCTCTCTAAAATAATTGACTTAAAAATATTTTTCACGTTCCCCCTGTTGTTTTCACACAAAATTTTTTACGTGATTAATGGCCCTGTGCATGCTCCCGAATATCTTAATCGCGCGAATGTCAGAATAAGAGCTTCGTCGCATTTATTGCATCGAATAACAAAATGAAATTTTATACAAATGATACTGCAATGACATTTACATGCTGCACATCGCGGTGATAAAACAAGCGATAATTACAGCAGCCATACGTACCGCCCCATATTAGCATACATCATCATAAAATATTCATTTCCACATACCCCATTTGCTTTTCATGTTACGAATAACTTTAACCATTACACTAATTAATCAACACGTTAAATCGTACGTATATTAGCTAACAAGCATTTCACGTTTCCCCACCTGCATTCTATTTCAAGCACGAAACTTCGACGGAATGTAACATAACCTCAAACCATATTTTACGATCCAAGCGAGCAATTATTACGATGCATACGATCGTTTTTACGATAAGTCCTAACAAAAGCGGTTTCTCGAGTACTAATAGTCGAATATATCACTTTAACTTTCATACATAGACAGTGAAAATGCTTTGTAAATTACTGAATATAGGAAAAAATATCGGATACGAAAACTATACATTTCCTAATAAAACAAATTTAACTAGATAGAGGGTTTAGAACATTACAAACATCAATTTATATAAAATATGTATATTGCCTGTTTACCATATTTCATTATTTCCGATCTACCGAGAAGAATTAAAGTACATACCAAATATTACTACGAACAACTATAAGATACATGTTGTCCTTAAATTTTCGTGTAATCGATTATCAGTTTGGGAAGCTTTTTCTCTAAGAAAGGGTTAGAATTGTTTCGAGTGAGGTGCGAAGATGCTAGTATGCGAGCAGAAAAATGGAAGTGCACGGAGACACGAAGAAAGCGCGGTTTGAGCGTTTGGCTTGTTGAAAAATCGAGCAGCAGGCTATCGGATGTGGGGTAAGCAAGAGAAACGAGAAAACTCGACGATTAGAGAGGACTTTAAAAGCTTGGGGCGTTGTGATAAGTTAGCGTGCTAGCAGAAAATGGCGCGGCTGCGCGCGCAGCTACTTTTTTGGCCAATAAAGCGTGGCGCACGTGACCGGTGTGCTGGGCAACTTAGGTTAGGTGTACTTCCACCTCTGTCCCGCGACTGCGGACCAAGCAACATTTTACAATTTGTCCGACGACAAAAAGAAGGGGAAAGAGGAAAAACCCGAGTCGAAGCTATCCGTTGTCAGACACGAGATTATTGTAATCCCACAGAAGGCAAAAAGCGTGTAGGAAAAAAAGAGAAGGAAATATTGACGAAATTGTGGCGTTGATGCTGAAGCTCGTTGGACGCAAGGGTGCTTCACGACGCTGTCTGATCCGTTTCCGCAGAGACGAAAGGCCAATTAGAGTATTGGAAAACTGTTTGATGTCAAATGATTTTACTTCAAGTAATAAATAGCACTGATTAACGCTGATACTTAATGTTGAATTACCTTCCACTGGGTATATCAGGTCAATGCGTTCAATCCGGAGCTTAATTGTTTTTAAAATTGTCCAATTCAATAACTGCGAAACGAGTTAAACTTTCTTTATTCCAATTCATTTTTGAGAATACGTTGTGCTCGTCGAGAAAGTAGTAAGACTGTATATACCTACTTGTTATTTTCTCATTTCCACCCTTTACTGTAATTATTATAAACTGCATAGCATATTTCTATCTATAATTGTTATCTATGTTTCAGAGACGTTATTAATTTTTATATCTGTTATTATCTATATAGTACCTATAGTATATGCATAGTGTCAAATGACAGAAAAGCAGATATGCAAACTAACTATCGTCGTATGAAAATGTTATACTACATAAAAATTTATTATTGCGCTCATTTGTAAATGTTTGCAAATTTCACTATCCAATCGCACCGATTTAAAAATTCGTCTTCTAACCTATAAATTTGCCTGATGATAAAGACTAAATTCTCAATACGTAATACGGAATATCACAGATAGCATATATTGCAGGCTTAAAGTTTCAAAGAACGTAGTTGGAAATAATCGTCTAACGCCTTGATGCGAGGGTAGCAACGGTGCTTTCAGAAAGTGTCGAATTCTGATGTGCCTTAAAATACGATTCCTCGCAGTAACACCGTCAAAGCACACCGATACAAAGCGTTGGAAGGTGCTTGCTATTTTCAACGAGGGAAATTCCTAAGCACATCCGTTTCCGCGGAAATGAACAAGCCTTCCATTTAGACTACGTGTAAGTCTGTTTGCCTGCTAGCAGAACATAGCGAGTTGCAAAGAAAATACCTACGCAGCGGCGGGGGGTGCGCAGATGAAAGAAAAATCCTGTCGAATCGTCGACTGCAAAGAATCGCCGAAGGAAAACGGTGAGAAAAACTGTATTACGTCTGATGCCCTGTTCTTAGAAAAATACGCGCTTTATTTGAATGAAGGTAACACGAAGAGACTCTTTGACATGCTCCGTGCTCCTTTGCCTCTGCTCTCTACCCCTGGATGACGAGTAAAATAACGCAGTTCAAGTTTGCGCAAGTGATGAAACATTTCCGTTGTCGTTCCATTGATCGACAACTCTGCTCAGAGAAATGGGTCCTGGAATAATACCCTCCCGTTAATTTTGCACATTTCTTTACTATCACGGTTCGCTCAAGTTTGAGGTTATGCGATTACTTCGAGTTTGAGGTTATACGATTATGTCAGGTTTGAGGTTAGCAAATATATCGTGATCCGAGGATGAGGAAAATTGTAATCGATTTATTCACCGTGATTGCATTAACTCACATATGCATACTGCATTCGGAGGAATTGTTTAAATAATGCAATTTGATGCTCTACGGACACTTTGAGTTAAACCGGAAATAGAGACACTTGAGAGTACTGGCTTCTAGGAAATTTCAATATGCGAGAAAATAGAAAGTTTGTCATTTATCAAAGTGTTTTCATATCAGAGATGAATTAACACTGAGCAAATGGTATTGTTTTACCAGGGATATTTTTAAATATCGCAATTTCTTCTACAAATGCTGTGTATGCCTCTTGTTTATTCGTAATACTTTTCCGCCGACGTTTCACTTTCAATTACAAAGCACCCTAACGTATAAAATGTAAAAAGTATTGAATGTGAAATAAAATGCACGTGAATCAACCCAATGAAGATATACATTTAAAAGGAATATTAATAAGAAAAACCCAACGAATAATTCTAATCGGTAGTGTCATAATAAAATAATCTAATTTATGTATTATGGTGATTATGTGTGGTCACATTAATCATAAGGATCCCAACTGGCACGATATTCGGAGAGATAAATAAAAGTGCGAAAAATAAAATTTTTGTATGGTATATCTCAATGTCAATGAGTTCGAAACATTGAACAGTAATGGAAGAGTGTCATCCATATAAATTTAACCGAGCACTACTGTAATTCTTCGTCACCATTGTCTTCAGGACTGCAAGTATGCAGCAGCTCACACTTTCTTAACAATTCAAGCATGGCGTCGGTAGAATAATCGATAGGAAACGTCACGTGAAACAGGGAAAACCGTTCTCTGAATCCTGAGTGTATCGAGGATAAAGCTTCCTCCTAGCTGCGCGCAAAAGTGGGGATAAGATTTATGCATCTTACATTTCCACGATCCTTCCAGCAGGCCCTGTATCTATTCCACGGGTCGTCGGCCGAGCGAGTAAATTATTCGAGAATTATCAACCGTCGCTCTAACCGATATGAAGTTCAGGGAGTTTCCCGCGCAATGCCATCGTCCACGCGCAAAATTGAGATTCACAGCCGTACAGATTGACTTTCCACGCTGAAAACTGTCTCCGCTATAAACGTTTTGCATTTCGATTACACCTGCCTCGGAAGCAGCGTACTTTTATTGCGGAATTTTACGAGTGACGCGGCGCGAATGACCGGAATGGTGGATGACGCGTCGCTCTCGAAGTTTCGCGATGGCGCAACAATCGTTTCATGAACGCCGACCGTTGCTTCCGTTGCCAAACGTTTTTGCACTTTGCTCGCCTGTCCGGCCCGAAATCTATCCTTTGCCGAAAAAGTCCAAACAGTTCTGGCCATGTTGGCTACAATGCAGTCGCCAGTTTTTCCATCAGACGTATTTCTCTGTGTCGTCTAACCTAGCTGCGAACGTTCTGGGGTTATCTCCTGTAACTGTTTTCATTATTTAGAATTCACGTGGTTGATTTACATTTCTGACGACAATGGTTGATTCAAATGATGTCAAAAATGATTTCAATAATTTGAAAAATTTACTGATTCAATTTTAATTTCTGTTAAGCGAAAACAATGGAAATAAATTTAAGTTGATTTTTAGGTTAGGTAATGTATCAAGAGAAATAAATTTCAGCAACTAGCTACTACTTGTAAAATTTACGAACGGCTGAAATTCGATATTTTAGTGTACCTCAAGATTATTCTTTGTCCGTTTATTTAGCGATAATTTCTCAACGACGTTTTTGTTGAAAAATATTTTTCTCGTCACGAATGAGCATCTTGAATGCCAGTGACGATGATTAACCAGGTGCTTTTGACGCTATTCACTGCGCGGCGAAATTTTTCGAGAAGGGCGGAGATAATTTTTAATCCAATCAGCTTCTTTCAGTTGGTTTTCGCGCGGGACACGCTTTCGAGCGCGAACAGCGCAAAGTTGAAATTACAGTTTCAGCGCCAGCGGCGAGATTCGGGGCCGCTTGATTGCATAAAACTACGCGACCTGGCCCCGCTCGAAAATTCGCAACTCTTGGAGAAGCGTCGACATACGTAATCAAACTTCGGAAGGCATTACGTGCATCCCGTTTTTGCCGTCGCGGCCTCGGGTAAATAGGCGTGCAACTCCTAAACTATAATTAACATAGCTACGAGCGCGAATACAACGTGCTCATGGACACCGATCCCTCTCTCTTTCTCTCTTTCCCCTTCTCTCTCTCTCTCCTTCTCTTTCTTTCCTCCGATACTTGTAGTTATTTCAAAGGAACTTCGAACTTCGTGTATTCTACACGCTTAGTGCTTCCATGTAGCCGTTGAAAATTATGGAAACGCATTTCCATTGTATTTTCATAGTACGTACCTGGCACGGGTTGTTGTTACAAGAACTAGAAATACACGGGTGGTAAAAGCTGTCCTATGGTTGGTACACATTTTAGAAAGTAATTGAACGATTTATGTTGCAGTGCATTTATTGGAGATATTAACCGTGGTGGCGCTAGTATGTTAAGTGGAAAGTCGAGTTAAGGCTATTATAAACACCAAAATGTGCGTCAACAATTATTGCTGCCTTTTAATAATATTACACCTTATTTGTACACTAGTTCTATAACTCATACCACATAATTATAATAAATATATCGTTGAACTACTTTCCTTATAGAATAGTATATCTATATTATCTGTATCTACATCACTTAATATATTCAAGTCTGATCTCGTATATTGGATTCGTTGATAATAAAGCTTTTCGAATAAAACATTCAGCCTATGTTCTCATGAAACCTTTACAAAATGTACTAGCAATGGACGATACGAGAGGGAAAATTAAAAGTGAGGAATATTAGTAGTCTTTACCTAACTGAGGGACATACTACTTAGAGTCATTCGACATACTCCCCTATGCATACGATCCAAATAAATTGTTGATAAAATTCATGGAATTTGCTTCGTGTCTCAGATTCTTGGCACAGAGTTAACCCTTGCGTTCTCGACACGGACATCCCTTGGCGTGCATGCTACCCACCTGCACTCGTGTTTTCGCTGCCTTGGCACGCCGGTATTATGTTGTCCAGGGTAATAAGTGCGAGCTTGGGCGGATCAGAAGCAGTCTGCTCCTTCAATGAAACGGCCGAAGAAGCTTTATCTGTAACTCGTAAGCTCTGCTTGATCGTACAGCGTGTAAATTGCCTGAACATGAAGAGGATATCATGTTAGCCACTAAAGGGGAGGCTCCGAGTTCTGGTTGTTCCAGATTGGTCGATGACCAACTATTAAAACGTCTGCTACCTACTCCTAATTTTATCTCCATACACCTTCTCTGTTGTAATTTCATTACTATTGACATAGAGCTGTGTTTATACTTAAAAAATGATACAAACGATGTGACTGGAGCTTTCTATTATGAGCGAATATTAAGAAAGGTAATTCATCTACAGATAAATAGAAAATATGATGATAAATTAGTTGCGTTTGATCTTTTCTTTATTGCTATAGGTAGGTTACTTGTCATAGCAATTCTTGGTTCAAGAAATATAAATACAATTCTATCCGATTTAAAAATTGCGTATCATGACAGAAAGTGAGGTCCGCGTACCATAAAATTCAGATGAAAGGAGAATTTTTGAGCAGTATTTTCCGATTGTGATGGAAAGAATATGAGATTTCGAACGAAATCGTGAATATTTATAAGCCGAAGAGAAGCCTGGGTAATGCATTTACAATGTCGTAATCAGGACCATCGTGGACCACGAAGAACGATACCGGGTACAATAATACGTGCGTCGTTAGATCGATCTATCTTTATTGGGACCATGCCAGCGATTTTCGTGCCTATCTTCTATAACACGTTTATATTTCAGTAGTCTCCTTTTGTAGGGCCAGGTAATTCCATTCATCGTTTTCATCGAGAAACTGGTTACTTCCTTTCGTTTTGGGTCAACGATATTTGCATTCAATTTTCATTGTATCATATTCGGTTCTTTATTCGGTTATGCAGCGCTCCGGCGAGCCGACAAAGAAAAACGGAACCTCGCCTCGAAATTGATAGGCTACTCCTGTTCAAACAGACGTCTGCGAAGGAAACCCTACCTTTTATGATAAATCGCAGCTAGTACAAACTGTACAAAGCGAAGGAACAAGAATCATCGTCCTTTATTCCTTAATTGGATGAAAAAGATTTTCCTATGATACGAATTCCTTAAACAACAAATGCTCGTTATTTACTATATAAACCCACTCTGTACCAAGACGGATATAAAAGTATAGAATATGAAACGAAATTGTGCGAATATATTAAGCAAAAATAAAATTATCATGAACGAATTATCGTGAAGGACGATGTAATAATTATAAGTTAGAAACAGAGATTAATAGAGGAATAATTATTCTCGTCAGCAGGTTGGCGCTGGTATCAATGCGCCAGTGGCGACGCGCGCGGTGACCGTCAGTAATAGACAATGGCTGAATTACTGAAAGCATTTAATTCTGATAATGACAATATTTGTAAAATTTTCAATATCGTTATTACAACGATAAAACGAGATTAACGTTTCATAATCGTAATACATGTTTAAATAGTTTATTTTAGAACTAGTATATACATATTATATATACACGTATGGCGTGCTAGCGTCACTAGCAAATTACATGTTATAGAATTAAACTGTATTAATGATCAATCAACTGATGCTAGTCGGATATCAAAATACACTTTTATGAACACGTAATATATCATAATGTAACATATCATGATACCATAGAATGAAGCATAAATACAATATCCAACGTAATATTAATGTAAATATAATAACTAAATAGAATTGAGATACTATCAACTAAAAGAGAATAAAAATTGAAGTACCAATAATACTTTATATCTCAAAAATTCGAAAAATTTCCAAAATCACCTAAAGTAACATTGACAACACCGGTAAGCTACCGGATAAAACTGCGAGTATTCGAAACGTCCACATTATAGATTAGTATGCCACATAAAAAAGAGAACAATAAGTGTTTCGTAAAATCTTGATCGTAGAAGCGAAATGAGTGATGAGGCATTCGGGTCGGGCAAAATAAACTGGCGGGGCGCAGCAGCGTTTATTTTAGTCAGTCGACGGTACACAAACCATCTTCTCATTTTTTCCCCGGAGTTTTGTTTCCCGTGGTTCACAATTTAAATATGACCTAAATACACTTCGCGCCGTTGACGACTGTCATGGCAGAGCTCGACAGCGAATGAATGGCGACAATGCCATTAGGGATCCGGCTTTAAATATGAATCAAGCCAGTGTTCGCTTCTGCCCCTTCTCGGTTGCTCGATGTACCTTTCTAACATCGGATGCCTCGCATTAATTAAGCCATGCTGCTCATCAATCTTATTTTCTTTCGCACCGTGTCCCGATGGGGGAGAAGATTAATGTAGATAAGAGAGAAAAGCAAAGGGTTGCGGAGGAAGCCTGGATCCCCTGGCGATTTACAGCTATACAGTGTCGCGCTCGAAGGAGCTGCACTTGATTGCTTGAATTAACTTAGGCCATGTGAAATTCAATTCCCCATTGGATAATGAAAGACGCTTTATACGTTTTGCGTCGCAAACAACTATTTTTTTAATTAGAAAAGGATGCTGCTTTCGCTATGGCTCCATATTAAACGCGTTCTCTTGTGTTTTAAAATATTGCGAGTATAAAGGTGAGCATGTGTGTTCCTTGGATAATAGACGTGCCGTGAGGCACGTGCGTTTCTATTTGTATCGCACAAATTGCAGGCTTATGATGATTACTTCCATGATACATTTTTTTAAACATGTGCTGCATCAACTTGATTGACATAGATATTATTGTAAAATAGAAATTTGATGTTAAGGTAAGTCTCTGAAGAATTTGACAAAGGCGTTTGCGGGGTAGAAATTTGTTTTAATGAAATTGAATATTTGAAATGAAAATATTTCTGTGTCAAATATGTGTTTAAATTCGATTTTATTTGACGCTTTTATAAAATAGTTGTATTTGTTTCCAATGGACTATTGGAGAGGAACCAATACTTGTACTTACGAATTGTGATTATATTTTTAAATTAATACAAGAATAATTTAGAATAATGCGAAGCATATTACACAAGAAAAGGAGCTTCTGGGTGAAATAAATGGACAAATAAAGTCTATACCTAAAAGTAGAATTTCGAGGAAGATTAAAGACAAAATAATTTCACTTAAAATGGACAACGTGCTTCTGAAAATATGAAATGCAAAGTTACCTAAAGGAATTAATAGATTTATTCACCATACAGCGGGGCAAAATTTTCTAATTCAAAATTAATTCTGTATTAAGTTTCGTTTACTATACATAGTTTCCATTAGTTATACTTTGTTGACTCGTTCGAGCTGAAAGCCTCGGTCTATCATCTATGCCCGCCTAAAGTAACCAAAATGTTCACTTTAAAAGTTCATCTTGACATAATATTTATTCGTTAAGTTGCCACTGCAGCGAATACGAACAAACATTTGGTTTCCAGTAGGCTAGAGGTTAGTACAGATTGTACAAAGATAGCAAACTCGGGATAACGTTAATAATAACATTTTTCGTACTTTTCTGCTTCTTTTCCCAGCACGATATCACATTTCTGATTCAAGGCACATTAAATCTTTGATGCATTAAAAAATACTGGTCTCTCGGGACTCCCTGGTCTGAGAGCACCGCGAATGGAGACGTAACTTATATGGGTACATCAAAAGACCGTGTAATTAATTAATTGCCTCAGGCAGGGGAAAATGTAACGCCATTATGTCATACAGCTATTTACCGGACGTTAATGCAGATTCCAAGAAATCCACGGACACACTGAATGGTGTAAACGCACCCTTTTTATCCAAAGCTTGCGCCATCTTTGGAACAGGTACGATTTTTCAGGAATCTCTATTACGACATTGTTTCCGCTTCCCGTGATGGAGTGATTTATGACCATCACCGCTGAGACTTCATAAACTCTTATTTTTAATCAAGATAATTTTACAGGGGTACTTCACTAACTTAGTTACGCACGCACTCGCTCGAAAGATTCACCGAATTCACGAACTTTCGCCCACACTGATATAGACACGAGGTTAGGTTAAAGAAATTTAGTTATCGGAGAACAAAGAAGAAGATTAACAGGAGATTGATACTGGAAATATCAAACAAATCAAAATTGAAAACGGAAAATTATGTTCTGACAAGATTTATTTTCTTAATTATTTTGAACTAATTCCTAATTTTACTGATATAATATTGAGATTTTGTTATTCTGCATACCAGATATTAATATGATTATTCTGAAGTACGTATTATTTATTTACGTATGGAATGCAGATCGATAATTCTACTGTCAAATATATTTATACATTTTTACTAAAAGTTATTTTCAATGAAGCACGTGGTTCTCGTAATTCTACTATGAAATTGTGCAATATATACGTTAAATAAATTGAAATGTAACAAGAGATTCTAACAGAATATTTTTCCTTCTTCAGTCGTCTGTTATAAGCATTTGTAGAAGTGTTCCAATAATGGATCACGCCACGTTCACTAATTGGGGAGGTGGGTGTTCTGAGAATTGCCTCGCTTCGATTCGTTCGTCTCTTGGTAAGAGTGGGGGACACTAAGTTAGAGTGAAACGAGTAGACTCGACCGTCGGTAGACCTTTGTCTCACGATCCGTCCAGTACCGGAATGTAAACATAACACGAAGGCTCGTTCGGTCCAAGGAGTTCCAGGAAACAGTGGAGATAATTCTCCATCTGCCACAGAGCCAGAAATATATTCTACATAATTCGTTATCCTTCTCCAACACACGTGTAAAAATCACGCGTCCCTTTGTCATCGGTTGGAACCTTAGAATCTAAATACAGAATTACATCTCGTCGTCCGACGATATTTCGTCCAATTACACGAGCCCAACTATCTATCCTTATTCATCCACTATCATGGACGTTTCTTTCCCTTTCTAACTTGCCTTCGTGGACAATCTGCAGACCAAACGAACTCAGAGAAGCATAAGCGTAAATACTCTCAGTATTAATTATTTAATATAAAATAAATTAGGAATGTTAATATACTTATTCAACTATGCACAAATGTCTAAAAGTATAGATTTCAAGAGGCGAAGAGTCATGCCAACAGGTAATTTAGTACACGTGGTTTTGTAAAGTTTTTCTTACACCAATATATAGTCTATAATAAAGTTGTATTTTTTCCAGTTATATGAGGCATAACTGACCTATACGTCGCCATCTTCCCACCTCCCCTCCACGGACACAACTCCTCGGGGAT
>NW_016907953.1:596986-685522 GCF_001483705.2 Eufriesea mexicana | reverse complement strand
TGTGTGCAACCATGTTAACTCGTTATTGAAATTAAAATACAATCGTTGGTCGGTAAAATTCCCCCAAATCCCCCCCGCTTCACCATAACGTTGAACGTAGAATTATGCAATTGACGAAAACTTCGTGGTACCATGAAAATTAAACGGCTTAACGATCAAGACTAAACGTGATAGTTAAATTTATAAAATGCCTTGTTTCAGCTGAATGCAAATTATTCCAGTCGAGAACAAAAGATTTATATTTCAGGCAGCTTTGTAAAGAAATTCATCAACAATTTTAGCCTGTTATCAAAAATCACGACAATTGCAGAAATATTGAAAGCATATAAATTAAAAAATTAATTCCGACAAATTCAATTTCTCGCTATTTTGACAAAAATATTTTTCTCTGGTTGCAATATAACAGAAAACAACACGAGATAAAGGATGAAATAATAATAATATTATTAAATAATAATAACAATCATAATCTTCAGAACAATTTGTATCTTCCTTATTTCATACGTATGCCAACAATAATCAGTTCCAATTTCTTTGTGCGTTCCCCTTGTTTAAGGCAAATTTTCACGGTGCATTTGGCGAACACCTATCACCATCGAACCCTTCATCGCAAAAACGACGACCCCGAACGAGCTTATTAGATCAGGTGGCGCCACCAAACCGTTAGCTGCGCAACGTTTATTACGCTAAACGACATTCCATTGGCCAAGTTTTTTCCACGCGAGGCGAATTTATGGCCCGTAAGAGGTAACATTAAGCCAGAGACGCAAGACATAGATAATTGCTACCTGAAACAGGCCCACTCTCACGGAAAGTTCGTCGCTACGAAAAGCGTTATTGCCAAACGAGTGACTGGTACTGTGATTTATCGCGGTACTGGCTACGAAAAGCTTCGCGTCTTAATTGCCTGACCAGATAAACGCTTCTGTGTCGCGACACTGAAACGATCGAACGGTTGTAATAACCGTAAGTAGCTCATCCATTAGCAGCTCGCGCCTCTAATTCAAATGGCTGCCGCTTCATATTCCAATCCAGTTGAACTCGACCTTAAGAAAGGTCCTATTAGTCCCGCCACCTGCCGCCAACACCCGTCACTCAGCCCGTTCGAGTTTCCGAGCTTGTTCGTTCGCATCGGCCCGTTGCGTGCGCGCATCTCGAGTGAATTATGTCCTGCCGTCTCTGCTCGCAAATTAAACGCGTCTGCTCGACGAGTATTAATCGACACTTCGCGAAACACTGTTGCGATCGCATGTCGTAGTTATCGGTGCTTACGAACCGTCGCGTCGCCTCTTCGTAGACGAATGTCGCACGTCCTGCGATTGTACGATTCTTTTGAGACTATGAACGTCGATAGCTCGATACAATAGTCGCAATTTGTGGTAGATTTATTATGTTCTGGTGGACTGTGTAAGTACGATATGTAAAGGCAATGAATGTATACTACATTAACTTACAGCTCCTATGTAACAATTTACGCGTAAGTTTCATAACCTATAAAACGTTATTCAATGACAAATGCGATATACTGAACGTTTATTCGTTTATTGATCTTTGAATAATATTTATAATGGAAAATCCGGGTTTTTATGTATAACTTGTGTAATTGATACTAAGTAACGTGTATATTTTTATAATGACGATGAACATTGACTCTGTGGGTACAACTAGTCATACAAAGGAACATAACGAACTGTCACCACCGATTTTGAAGAAACTGTGCAATTTTTATCTGCCACCGTCCATGTTGAAGGGGAGAAGATAGACCTCAAAGTAGCAATGGTATATAAATTTTTGAATTTTGCTAGTGCCAAATTTTCAACATGGGTCCCATTCTTTTTGTCTCATAAAGTGTGACAAGTATCATAAATCGCCAAGTATTTCCAAACCAAAACTTTTCCATACGACCCATTGGTTCACGATGATGGCCCTTGAATGATTCTTCCATTTAGCAATTATTACATAGCTGCATTATTTTTCGTGATCGTTCAACCATGCGATGGTCGAATTCGCGGAAGCGGAGATTGCATTTAATTAAAATGCATCGCGGTGTCTCTTGTTTGCGGAGCCGCAAAGGGATTAATAAGTCATATACACGTACAGTGAGTGGAATTCGTATCATGGGACGCGATTCGTTCATTCGTAAAACGCGTTCGCTCCGCCGCCACGATCCCCATTTTTATCGTCATGAATAATTTTTTATTTAAGTGGCGCTTAGGAGAGTCACGCGCTCGTTGTCTCAGATCACGAATGGCATAAAACTCGTCGCATTTGCAACACCAATATTCCAGGGAAATGAGGTCTATTTCGACTGGACTTAGGTACCTAAGAGCCTTGTCGCGTAGTTCTGAAGAGCTAACATCTTTGCTATATAGACCTGGGCAAAGGGTTTGGAAGTCTAGTGACCTGGTAGATTTTTCCTCTGAGATTTTTTAAAAGCACATATGATATGTCACCTTTACTCTTCAATTTTTACAAGTTGGTAATATCTCCAAACATCTTAACATTCGTGGAATTAGAAGAATAATACGTTCAATTCGGAACATATTACATCTAATACCTTGAACAATCCCTAACACGACTAACACAATAGTTTCGATATAATTCGTATTTCGTAACTCTTCAATTATTTTTGTCAGTAGGATATTCGAGTATTCCAGTTATAGGATCACCTCGTGGAAATATAATTTCTGATATTTCCAGAAATGTCTGTAATTAATTCCTTAACACGCAAGATAACACAGAACTTTCCAGCTGCGAAAATCGTATCGTTGACGTTGACACGGGTTTCTGACCAGAAGGAACGCGAGAGAGGATTAATGAGTTACGACGTGCACGTGGCCAGCCCGTTACGTACACGCGGAATTAATCCCGAATAATGTTTCGCAAACCGCGTGACATGCGATCGTCGGAAATAAAGCGGTACCACAGGCAGGGATCTGTCGACAGCCGCTTGCGTCTTTTTGTCTCCGTGCTTCGGATATTTTTACGGTGTGCACAGAGAGTTTTATGGATCGTGCACGGCGGTTCGCTGATTTCCAGCCGAATGTCCCTGGGCAAGCCTCCCCTGGACTTTGGCGCAGCGGACCGAACGACCCGTTAATCCGATAGCACCTTCGAAAAACGGTGCAGTCACGGCTGCGTTCGAATTCGCTAATTCGTACTCAGGCCCGCCGCCTGGCGGCGTAAATGGAAAACGGCAGAAATGGACGATTTCCAGCGTGCAAATAAATTCCAATCGTTCACCAATTCCAGATGTGTCTAGAACGGATTCAGGGGAATTTAATATGAGACCTATCACAGCGTAGATAACCGGCTTTAGATGTTTGATTAAAAGTTATACATTCGACGTTATCGTTTTAATCACTCGATTTCTAGAGTTTTCTTTTAAGATAAGTATAATCAATTGTCCAATATCTTCATGTGTTCCATTTTCTTCGACGTTTTCCTTCTTTTATTTTGCGATTTACCTATGACTTGGGAGGCTGATTTATATAATAAATTAATACGTATTGGTAATATACATTTAACGTAGGTCAGGTTTAACCTAATCTAGGAATTTTGGTTCCTGATATAATTTTGCACAATGATCGTGTTTTTAGTATATTGGTATTTGTTAAATACTTGTCACAATGTTCTTAATTCGATCAATCTCTTGAAAATTTGTAAAATTTTAGTGGAAAGGATATAACTGTATTAAAATATTTCTCTTAAATTTAAATTTAGTCGGAACTTTATAGAAATCTGAAAAATCGAAGATGAGAAGTCGTATGGAAATAGAGCATATATGATTTAGAATTTTTCTGTATCTTCGGTAAAATATTTTCTTTTAGTTATTCAACAAATTAATGTTTTCATGGACGCGATGTTTATTCCGATTTGCCGAAATCACATCCTGCATCTGATTTTTCCGTATATTAGAATGCTTCATGTCCACGAAATATTGTGAACGTTTACATATTTAAAACTAGTAGGTTTGCATCGTATAAAACAGTGCAACAAGTCCTTTGCACGTTTTTCAACCTATTTACCTAACCTGTACTTAAAATATCAGAAACAAATCTTTTTCTCTGAACAATGAGCATATTCGTTGCCAAAAAGATTGATCTCTCCCCATACTGAATGTGCATAGCATAGAAGTATTTGTAAAACATAACCTAAAAGTCAACCTAAAGATTTATGTTAGAAACCAAACAACTAAACCATTTTGCCACGCAAACTTCGGAAACGTGCTTTAACCGTGACAATAGCAATTTGTTTCAAGAAAACATTATACTATGCTTGTCCTGTAGCCCGTTGCTCCCTGAAAAAGGAATTGCAAGAATCGCGTGCACACGCTTCCTTCTCGCTATCCGATTAAATCCGTGCCGCGTTTAGACCCCGCTTTCATGGCCCAATCTAATGAAGAGGAGTAATAGAACGGAATTATTCGAACATGGGGCACCGCGTTGGACGCGTCGCTGTCGAATTCGTGCACGCGTGTAGAGGACAGGTCGGAATTAATAGACATCCGAAACAGTTTAATACTTTCTCACATTTTGTGCGTTCCCTTCCTGTGATCGCCTCTCTATCACCCGCAGCCATTGCGCGAATAGACGCGAGGACTGCAGTGCAGTTCACGGTCGAATGGTGGCGCTTGCACCTGTCGTTGGGTAATCTAATAATCTGCGCATGCGAGTACAGTTTAGGCGATTTAGCATTTTAATTCTGGCACGTTACACGCGAATGGTGCAAATGCGAGTTTTATCTTTTAAAATGCTCAGTTCAGCTGTGAATGTTGAATGGGTGCTTTTTGAATTTGTGACCTTTTGGTAAATTGTAATATTCATGGGAAAAAAAGCTAAATCGACGTATGCAAATATATAATTAAATCCTTTAGCAATACTGAATCCAAAATCGTATAATTTTTGTTGAATAAATATGATTGTCCGGTGATGGTAACGTGATTTGTATGTAGTGTAAAGAAGGGGATATAACGCAGGAGAAATAAGAATATTACAGCTGGGAGACTCTGTTTTGGAACAAGACAAAATTGTATATTTATAATTTGTTGCATCAAGAAGAATTCCAATTGCAGGCTGTGGCTTCAGTTTTCGATTTCTCAGAGGAAAAATTATGTATAGTAATAGAGGATGTGAGGTTTCAGAATTTTACAATAATCCCGGATTGCTGGTCCTGTAGAATCCAACGATACTCCAGAGGTTTTGAAAATCCTACACTCGAGAACTTCCAAATTTACATGAACTCGGGAGACTAGGATTTGGGTTCTACTTACTGTAACTTCCCTAGATTATTGAATCATTCGAACACTCGTGATCGAATCTCCACAGACATTTCCGATAGCTACGTGATATCGAGATTACTGAACCTTAAACGTTGTACAAATGCGTGGTTGTATATGTCGTTCCACAAGTTTCTTTGTACAAAATTTGGATAACACCACATCGATTTTATTGACATTATTTCATGGCGTTAATTCAGATTTGTGACCCAGGATTATTTATACTTATATAAATTCCAAGTTGTCTTTAGAAGCACTAAAGGTTCAGTTTTCTTTAACATTTAAACATTAGTTATTCGTGTATTAAATAAAATTATATATATGGGGTAGATTTTCTGTCTGCACCTTCTGGAATATTTCAAAAGGAAATGAAAATATTAAAAAATTATTATTACACGAATTGTTTGATATGAAAAAGGATATAACATGATGTAAATTTCTCTTTGTTTTATGTGCAATGGTATTTTTTCCAAACGACCTGCTGCATTTTTTCATTCATTGCTTAATAGTACTTCTATATGTAATACATATGTAATACACATGTAAAATAAAATACAAAATATAAAATTAAAATTTTTCTATGTATGAAGTAACGCGTATCACAGGGTAGACATTTTTATTTGAGGAAGTACTATGCCTGTGGCACGCTCGATTTTATGTCATGCATAAATTGCCGGTTGCATATGATATCGACAGTCTAAATAGAAAACAGGGAAGCCCTTATCGTAGATGGGCTTGCTACTATCTCCACGGTTCAGTCCGGGAAAATCTATTACGGAGATACGTCTAGTGGTGCCAGGAAGAAAGTTAGCAAACTGGGTCATCTGATAAAGGAAGAAGGCGCGATGGTGGCTTAAGTGCGATGTAGGGACGCGTTGATATCAGTTATCACTGTACGTCGGTGTTAGCTTTTTGCTCAATTATCAGCGATGTACGTGTTACATCCACTTAATCCAATGGGATTAATTGTTTCTCCATTTTCCGAGTAACTGTATACGTAAATGCGATCGATATCAAATTGTACGACAAACAAGTCTTTTAACTAAAACGAGGAGGGAATCAAGAGACTGCCTCTGTTCACTGAAACGCGTTAAGAAGAAAAATAACGTCTCTTTGAAAAATAATATATATTTGCGTTAACAGGATAGCTGGGGTGATGTAAAAGAAGTAATAAAGATTAAGAGCGAACGATATATATTGAAATAGTAGTTAAGACGCACACAATAGTGCCTTGTACGAATCGCTGTCGATGTAATGTAATGTAATGTAATGTCTGCGAGATGGAGGTTAGGTCCCCACTCTAGTCATTGCCTGCCAGCTCCCCCACCACTGTACACAGTATCACTAATGGTTGCAATCGTGACGAAGATAAATAATGGATTATATCAGGATGTCTTCGCACATCGGCGTGATCTCTAAACCAAATGAAGAATCATTCATGCCAGATTTACCGAGCTATGGCGTGTACTTAGATAATAGTAATGAAAATTTTGTAGCGTAATAAATATAAGTGTATATATAGTTATATACCTATGTCAACAACGGATAACACGAATTCCTTAAGAAATAATTCCAGGCCCCCGTGAAACGTAAGAATAAATTCGATAAAAGGTGCGACATTATTTAATGCCGAAGTGTGCACGAAGGTATAAGAGTAAAAGAAAATCGTAACGAAGTGGAATGAAATATGTGGAATTACCTCGACACAAGTGCACGAGCTTCCTGTGAGGGTAACAAAGCGCAAGTGGGGAGCGTGTTGTAACTGAAATTTGTAAACGCGTTTGAGGCCACGTGTATACGTGGAACTCGGGTGCACCTTCAGTTCTCGTATGCAAAACTCAATTTCATGCCAGCGCAGTCGGAGTCACTTTTATTTTTTGTCGCGTTTTCTTCGGGCTGCATTGCAAAATCCTGTTTCCGCGGATTTTTACGGAAAAGCTAGCGACTTTTCCATATCCCTACCAAGCGATCTCGCGATTTCTGTCGTGTGACCCTTTCTTACGTCCATATCGTGGAAGATCGAATTTTATAAGGGCGTATTGCCTTTGTGGCAATCGAACGAATCTTGTTCATCTTTTAATCATTCTTTCATATATAGAATATTTGGAATAATTTTACACTCGAACGCTACTTAGAATGAATCTCGACTGTCGAATCCTCTTGTACCGTATAATTTTAATTTCGATTTAATTTGGAATTTATTTCAATATCGAAGAAATTTACATTTTTTGAAATAGTAATCAGTTTTCTACTTTGATCCCCCTTCAAATTTCGAAAGCTAGTAAGCAAAGTCTTGAATGCCTACTCGTGGTATATCTGTCCTTAATAATGCATTACGGGTGAAATTTAACATTGCTACGTATTCATAACCATAAATAAATTCATAAAGCAATTCGTCCTACTTATTCTAGGCCACTTGTTACTCCTCGCGATCGAGAGAATGTAACTTCGATATAGAACTTCGAAAAGAAGAGATTATAACCAAATAATATCATCTTTTCTAATAAAAAATTTCAAACATGTGCATTGTGCGAACTATTACAAAAGCTTCGTGAAAATTTCATTTAAATACTGTAAAAATGTTATAATTCTATGAATATTAAATATACACATGCATGTCCAGAGAAATATCAGGAAGAGAAAAAAATACGTGGTATCGAATCGATTCGAAAACTGGTCTACAAAAATATTTTGTACGAGAAAAATTATCGCTAAAACGGTCGATAATTAGGTAGATGTCGACTAATTTTGCCATAAAATTCGTCTATTAGCGTGCTTTCTAGCTCTCACGAATTGTGCACAGATAGAAACGGGCGGGTCTCATAAAGCGACATTGCCACGCACGCGAATCAAGAGTTTTCTCGAGGATCGTCTTTCCCTTTCAATAACATCGTCGATAAGAAGTTGACGCGAGAAATACTACTTTTGCCCCGATCCCGGCGTTCCACTTTGGTGTCCTGCTTCGTATTGAAATCGCTCATGCAGCAACACACCGGCGTCCCATTAAAAATTCAATAAAATGAGAGAACGCGAGAAAAAGTAAGAAAGACATGATAAGTATTCCGACAACTCGATCCTTAACGTGTATTTGTTTCGGGGGTTGAAAACCACTATCAAATCCAAACCGTTTCACAGAATCGATACTTCTTATAATACTCATGAGAAGGTGCAACGTCATATGCTTTAAATTAGAAGAAAAGAAGAAAAAAAATCTGTAGAAATCTGAAATTAATAGAGTTCTTCTTAAATCTATAAAATATAGAATCAACTACGTTTAATAAATAAATGCGCAATAAATAATTTAATGCATAGTTGTATTTACTGTGATATCATTAATATGATAACAATCAGTAATTAAATGCTGTATAATACTAATTCAGTTATTGTTATATTCATAACACTGATTTTATCAAACTATTTGCATCGTTGTTTCTCGAGTTTATATGTGATTATCGTATATGTATTAATTTTTGCATGAACAAACATATAATTTCATTTGATTCCAGAATCTCGATATATCATAATCCATTTATAATTATAGACTAATATTAAATTCAACTATGCACAAATGTCTAAAAGTATAGATTTCAAGAGGCGAAGAGTCATGCCAACAGGTAATTTAGTACACGTGGTTTTGTAAAGTTTTTCTTACACCAATATATAGTCTATAATAAAGTTGTATTTTTTCCAGTTATATGAGGCATAACTGACCTATACGTCGCCATCTTCCCACCTCCCCTCCACGGACACAACTCCTCGGGGATATTGACACGCAATTAAGAAACCAGCGACTACCGTGGCGACACATGGTAGACGCTGATTTGGCGGAGGCATGAATTTCAGGTTTGCGTTTCTACACGCAAATTATCTGTGCACGACGGCGCCTTAACGTCTCGGGCGTAACATCTGATAGCCCGGTAAGTGCAACGTTAAGGCTGAATATAAGGCGGTGCTCGCGGTAGGTATGAGGGTTGACAGGTGGCGAGATAACATTCACGGTAGGGGCGCGTCGCGTTTATCGTTAAAAGCATCGAGGGAAATTTCGCAGTTTCTCCAGGCGAACGAAACCGATGGCGATACGTAGCGTGTCTTTTCTCTCTCTTTCTCGTCTTAATACACCCGGCAGCCACCCGTATCCTCCTTTCAGCTTCGAGTCGCCTTCTCTATTTCCCGTGTCGTGCGCTTTTCCTTTTTTCACGCTGTCGCCAGAAACCTTGCTGCCTCTCGTACAATCGTCGTTGATATCGAGCACTATTGTGCCTTTCGGATAACGTTCGATTCCGTCACACTTGCCCTTCGCGAATTATCCTCCTGTCGCAACGAGAATGCGAATATTGTTCGTTTACTTTGCGTTCCGGACTCTAAGAAGGGCATTGTTTCGCAAGTTTGTTCAAGGCTTCTTTACAAAGACGAGTCGGAGTTGGGATAAAGAATGGGTCGCGGTTCAACGTTGCGCACTGGGAATATTTAACCAACATGGAAGTCCGTGGCGCTGCGATCGGTTCATCTCAGCCAGATTGTGAAATTATTCGTGCAAGCACGAGGCCAGCGAATTATTCGCTGAGTATTCGGTGCCTGATTTCGCTGTGTAAGTTGCGATCGATATCGACTTACTTTGGCTTGTTATTATCCGCGATCACTTCGGTATACAGCGTAGCTTTGCAAACTCATTCTGCACGGACAATCCAACGTGGCTGCGCTAGCATTCACCAAGGTTAATTAACATATGTATCGTTGATGAGCTTCGAGCGTGATCAACCAAAGGATTCTTGATAAATCCATAACTCAGATACGTCGATCTGTTACCCGCGATGCAAACGTATCAGTCGATAATATTAATCTCGAAGATCGTCGAACAGGGTATTTCCCGTGTTCCTTGGAAATAAGCTATTGCGTTATTCCCATTCATGGCGAATTTCTATGATCACCGTCCCGCCATTATTGCCTTGAGCCTGATAAAATAACACGTTCCTTGTGTTTCCGAGGAAGAAAATTTTGATAAATGCGAATAAAAATGTCATTCCGACGTTTGAGAATACGATATAATGTACTGCGCAGGCAAGTTGTGCTGGCGTGGATAAAATATATTTTTGCAGCGGACTGGACCTCCATGTCAGCTACAGACGCACTCCGTAACGATAGCAGCACTTTTATGGACCGTTTTTACGAGACAACACTCCACGAAGTTTCTTTCAACCTTCAAAACCGATCGGTACAACAGCTTTGTAAGCGATTCCTGGTTAAATAGTACGAGGTACAAGTTCTAATTCCAGTCGATGTGCAGTTCCTAGATCTAAAGGGTCATGAGGCACGTGAAATACGATGCAAATTACGCGCATACATCGACGGACTGTCTGTCACCGATGTGTGCAACCATGTTAACTCGTTATTGAAATTAAAATACAATCGTTGGTCGGTAAAATTCCCCCAAATCCCCCCCGCTTCACCATAACGTTGAACGTAGAATTATGCAATTGACGAAAACTTCGTGGTACCATGAAAATTAAACGGCTTAACGATCAAGGCTAAACGTGATAGTTAAATTTATAAAATGCCTTGTTTCAGCTGAATGCAAATTATTCCAGTCGAGAACAAAAGATTTATATTTCAGGCAGCTTTGTAAAGAAATTCATCAACAATTTTAGCCTGTTATCAAAAATCACGACAATTGCAGAAATATTGAAAGCATATAAATTAAAAAATTAATTCCGACAAATTCAATTTCTCGCTATTTTGACAAAAATATTTTTCTCTGGTTGCAATATAACAGAAAACAACACGAGATAAAGGATGAAATAATAATAATATTATTAAATAATAATAACAATCATAATCTTCAGAACAATTTGTATCTTCCTTATTTCATACGTATGCCAACAATAATCAGTTCCAATTTCTTTGTGCGTTCCCCTTGTTTAAGGCAAATTTTCACGGTGCATTTGGCGAACACCTATCACCATCGAACCCTTCATCGCAAAAACGACGACCCCGAACGAGCTTATTAGATCAGGTGGCGCCACCAAACCGTTAGCTGCGCAACGTTTATTACGCTAAACGACATTCCATTGGCCAAGTTTTTTCCACGCGAGGCGAATTTATGGCCCGTAAGAGGTAACATTAAGCCAGAGACGCAAGACATAGATAATTGCTACCTGAAACAGGCCCACTCTCACGGAAAGTTCGTCGCTACGAAAAGCGTTATTGCCAAACGAGTGACTGGTACTGTGATTTATCGCGGTACTGGCTACGAAAAGCTTCGCGTCTTAATTGCCTGACCAGATAAACGCTTCTGTGTCGCGACACTGAAACGATCGAACGGTTGTAATAACCGTAAGTAGCTCATCCATTAGCAGCTCGCGCCTCTAATTCAAATGGCTGCCGCTTCATATTCCAATCCAGTTGAACTCGACCTTAAGAAAGGTCCTATTAGTCCCGCCACCTGCCGCCAACACCCGTCACTCAGCCCGTTCGAGTTTCCGAGCTTGTTCGTTCGCATCGGCCCGTTGCGTGCGCGCATCTCGAGTGAATTATGTCCTGCCGTCTCTGCTCGCAAATTAAACGCGTCTGCTCGACGAGTATTAATCGACACTTCGCGAAACACTGTTGCGATCGCATGTCGTAGTTATCGGTGCTTACGAACCGTCGCGTCGCCTCTTCGTAGACGAATGTCGCACGTCCTGCGATTGTACGATTCTTTTGAGACTATGAACGTCGATAGCTCGATACAATAGTCGCAATTTGTGGTAGATTTATTATGTTCTGGTGGACTGTGTAAGTACGATATGTAAAGGCAATGAATGTATACTACATTAACTTACAGCTCCTATGTAACAATTTACGCGTAAGTTTCATAACCTATAAAACGTTATTCAATGACAAATGCGATATACTGAACGTTTATTCGTTTATTGATCTTTGAATAATATTTATAATGGAAAATCCGGGTTTTTATGTATAACTTGTGTAATTGATACTAAGTAACGTGTATATTTTTATAATGACGATGAACATTGACTCTGTGGGTACAACTAGTCATACAAAGGAACATAACGAACTGTCACCACCGATTTTGAAGAAACTGTGCAATTTTTATCTGCCACCGTCCATGTTGAAGGGGAGAAGATAGACCTCAAAGTAGCAATGGTATATAAATTTTTGAATTTTGCTAGTGCCAAATTTTCAACATGGGTCCCATTCTTTTTGTCTCATAAAGTGTGACAAGTATCATAAATCGCCAAGTATTTCCAAACCAAAACTTTTCCATACGACCCATTGGTTCACGATGATGGCCCTTGAATGATTCTTCCATTTAGCAATTATTACATAGCTGCATTATTTTTCGTGATCGTTCAACCATGCGATGGTCGAATTCGCGGAAGCGGAGATTGCATTTAATTAAAATGCATCGCGGTGTCTCTTGTTTGCGGAGCCGCAAAGGGATTAATAAGTCATATACACGTACAGTGAGTGGAATTCGTATCATGGGACGCGATTCGTTCATTCGTAAAACGCGTTCGCTCCGCCGCCACGATCCCCATTTTTATCGTCATGAATAATTTTTTATTTAAGTGGCGCTTAGGAGAGTCACGCGCTCGTTGTCTCAGATCACGAATGGCATAAAACTCGTCGCATTTGCAACACCAATATTCCAGGGAAATGAGGTCTATTTCGACTGGACTTAGGTACCTAAGAGCCTTGTCGCGTAGTTCTGAAGAGCTAACATCTTTGCTATATAGACCTGGGCAAAGGGTTTGGAAGTCTAGTGACCTGGTAGATTTTTCCTCTGAGATTTTTTAAAAGCACATATGATATGTCACCTTTACTCTTCAATTTTTACAAGTTGGTAATATCTCCAAACATCTTAACATTCGTGGAATTAGAAGAATAATACGTTCAATTCGGAACATATTACATCTAATACCTTGAACAATCCCTAACACGACTAACACAATAGTTTCGATATAATTCGTATTTCGTAACTCTTCAATTATTTTTGTCAGTAGGATATTCGAGTATTCCAGTTATAGGATCACCTCGTGGAAATATAATTTCTGATATTTCCAGAAATGTCTGTAATTAATTCCTTAACACGCAAGATAACACAGAACTTTCCAGCTGCGAAAATCGTATCGTTGACGTTGACACGGGTTTCTGACCAGAAGGAACGCGAGAGAGGATTAATGAGTTACGACGTGCACGTGGCCAGCCCGTTACGTACACGCGGAATTAATCCCGAATAATGTTTCGCAAACCGCGTGACATGCGATCGTCGGAAATAAAGCGGTACCACAGGCAGGGATCTGTCGACAGCCGCTTGCGTCTTTTTGTCTCCGTGCTTCGGATATTTTTACGGTGTGCACAGAGAGTTTTATGGATCGTGCACGGCGATTCGCTGATTTCCAGCCGAATGTCCCTGGGCAAGCCTCCCCTGGACTTTGGCGCAGCGGACCGAACGACCCGTTAATCCGATAGCACCTTCGAAAAACGGTGCAGTCACGGCTGCGTTCGAATTCGCTAATTCGTACTCAGGCCCGCCGCCTGGCGGCGTAAATGGAAAACGGCAGAAATGGACGATTTCCAGCGTGCAAATAAATTCCAATCGTTCACCAATTCCAGATGTGTCTAGAACGGATTCAGGGGAATTTAATATGAGACCTATCACAGCGTAGATAACCGGCTTTAGATGTTTGATTAAAAGTTATACATTCGACGTTATCGTTTTAATCACTCGATTTCTAGAGTTTTCTTTTAAGATAAGTATAATCAATTGTCCAATATCTTCATGTGTTCCATTTTCTTCGACGTTTTCCTTCTTTTATTTTGCGATTTACCTATGACTTGGGCGGCTGATTTATATAATAAATTAATACGTATTGGTAATATACATTTAACGTAGGTCAGGTTTAACCTAATCTAGGAATTTTGGTTCCTGATATAATTTTGCACAATGATCGTGTTTTTAGTATATTGGTATTTGTTAAATACTTGTCACAATGTTCTTAATTCGATCAATCTCTTGAAAATTTGTAAAATTTTAGTGGAAAGGATATAACTGTATTAAAATATTTCTCTTAAATTTAAATTTAGTCGGAACTTTATAGAAATCTGAAAAATCGAAGATGAGAAGTCGTATGGAAATAGAGCATATATGATTTAGAATTTTTCTGTATCTTCGGTAAAATATTTTCTTTTAGTTATTCAACAAATTAATGTTTTCATGGACGCGATGTTTATTCCGATTTGCCGAAATCACATCCTGTATCTGATTTTTCCGTATATTAGAATGCTTCATGTCCACGAAATATTGTGAACGTTTACATATTTAAAACTAGTAGGTTTGCATCGTATAAAACAGTGCAACAAGTCCTTTGCACGTTTTTCAACCTATTTACCTAACCTGTACTTAAAATATCAGAAACAAATCTTTTTCTCTGAACAATGAGCATATTCGTTGCCAAAAAGATTGATCTCTCCCCATACTGAATGTGCATAGCATAGAAGTATTTGTAAAACATAACCTAAAAGTCAACCTAAAGATTTATGTTAGAAACCAAACAACTAAACCATTTTGCCACGCAAACTTCGGAAACGTGCTTTAACCGTGACAATAGCAATTTGTTTCAAGAAAACATTATACTATGCTTGTCCTGTAGCCCGTTGCTCCCTGAAAAAGGAATTGCAAGAATCGCGTGCACACGCTTCCTTCTCGCTATCCGATTAAATCCGTGCCGCGTTTAGACCCCGCTTTCATGGCCCAATCTAATGAAGAGGAGTAATAGAACGGAATTATTCGAACATGGGGCACCGCGTTGGACGCGTCGCTGTCGAATTCGTGCACGCGTGTAGAGGACAGGTCGGAATTAATAGACATCCGAAACAGTTTAATACTTTCTCACATTTTGTGCGTTCCCTTCCTGTGATCGCCTCTCTATCACCCGCAGCCATTGCGCGAATAGACGCGAGGACTGCAGTGCAGTTCACGGTCGAATGGTGGCGCTTGCACCTGTCGTTGGGTAATCTAATAATCTGCGCATGCGAGTACAGTTTAGGCGATTTAGCATTTTAATTCTGGCACGTTACACGCGAATGGTGCAAATGCGAGTTTTATCTTTTAAAATGCTCAGTTCAGCTGTGAATGTTGAATGGGTGCTTTTTGAATTTGTGACCTTTTGGTAAATTGTAATATTCATGGGAAAAAAAGCTAAATCGACGTATGCAAATATATAATTAAATCCTTTAGCAATACTGAATCCAAAATCGTATAATTTTTGTTGAATAAATATGATTGTCCGGTGATGGTAACGTGATTTGTATGTAGTGTAAAGAAGGGGATATAACGCAGGAGAAATAAGAATATTACAGCTGGGAGACTCTGTTTTGGAACAAGACAAAATTGTATATTTATAATTTGTTGCATCAAGAAGAATTCCAATTGCAGGCTGTGGCTTCAGTTTTCGATTTCTCAGAGGAAAAATTATGTATAGTAATAGAGGATGTGAGGTTTCAGAATTTTACAATAATCCCGGATTGCTGGTCCTGTAGAATCCAACGATACTCCAGAGGTTTTGAAAATCCTACACTCGAGAACTTCCAAATTTACATGAACTCGGGAGACTAGGATTTGGGTTCTACTTACTGTAACTTCCCTAGATTATTGAATCATTCGAACACTCGTGATCGAATCTCCACAGACATTTCCGATAGCTACGTGATATCGAGATTACTGAACCTTAAACGTTGTACAAATGCGTGGTTGTATATGTCGTTCCACAAGTTTCTTTGTACAAAATTTGGATAACACCACATCGATTTTATTGACATTATTTCATGGCGTTAATTCAGATTTGTGACCCAGGATTATTTATACTTATATAAATTCCAAGTTGTCTTTAGAAGCACTAAAGGTTCAGTTTTCTTTAACATTTAAACATTAGTTATTCGTGTATTAAATAAAATTATATATATGGGGTAGATTTTCTGTCTGCACCTTCTGGAATATTTCAAAAGGAAATGAAAATATTAAAAAATTATTATTACACGAATTGTTTGATATGAAAAAGGATATAACATGATGTAAATTTCTCTTTGTTTTATGTGCAATGGTATTTTTTCCAAACGACCTGCTGCATTTTTTCATTCATTGCTTAATAGTACTTCTATATGTAATACATATGTAATACACATGTAAAATAAAATACAAAATATAAAATTAAAATTTTTCTATGTATGAAGTAACGCGTATCACAGGGTAGACATTTTTATTTGAGGAAGTACTATGCCTGTGGCACGCTCGATTTTATGTCATGCATAAATTGCCGGTTGCATATGATATCGACAGTCTAAATAGAAAACAGGGAAGCCCTTATCGTAGATGGGCTTGCTACTATCTCCACGGTTCAGTCCGGGAAAATCTATTACGGAGATACGTCTAGTGGTGCCAGGAAGAAAGTTAGCAAACTGGGTCATCTGATAAAGGAAGAAGGCGCGATGGTGGCTTAAGTGCGATGTAGGGACGCGTTGATATCAGTTATCACTGTACGTCGGTGTTAGCTTTTTGCTCAATTATCAGCGATGTACGTGTTACATCCACTTAATCCAATGGGATTAATTGTTTCTCCATTTTCCGAGTAACTGTATACGTAAATGCGATCGATATCAAATTGTACGACAAACAAGTCTTTTAACTAAAACGAGGAGGGAATCAAGAGACTGCCTCTGTTCACTGAAACGCGTTAAGAAGAAAAATAACGTCTCTTTGAAAAATAATATATATTTGCGTTAACAGGATAGCTGGGGTGATGTAAAAGAAGTAATAAAGATTAAGAGCGAACGATATATATTGAAATAGTAGTTAAGACGCACACAATAGTGCCTTGTACGAATCGCTGTCGATGTAATGTAATGTAATGTAATGTCTGCGAGATGGAGGTTAGGTCCCCACTCTAGTCATTGCCTGCCAGCTCCCCCACCACTGTACACAGTATCACTAATGGTTGCAATCGTGACGAAGATAAATAATGGATTATATCAGGATGTCTTCGCACATCGGCGTGATCTCTAAACCAAATGAAGAATCATTCATGCCAGATTTACCGAGCTATGGCGTGTACTTAGATAATAGTAATGAAAATTTTGTAGCGTAATAAATATAAGTGTATATATAGTTATATACCTATGTCAACAACGGATAACACGAATTCCTTAAGAAATAATTCCAGGCCCCCGTGAAACGTAAGAATAAATTCGATAAAAGGTGCGACATTATTTAATGCCGAAGTGTGCACGAAGGTATAAGAGTAAAAGAAAATCGTAACGAAGTGGAATGAAATATGTGGAATTACCTCGACACAAGTGCACGAGCTTCCTGTGAGGGTAACAAAGCGCAAGTGGGGAGCGTGTTGTAACTGAAATTTGTAAACGCGTTTGAGGCCACGTGTATACGTGGAACTCGGGTGCACCTTCAGTTCTCGTATGCAAAACTCAATTTCATGCCAGCGCAGTCGGAGTCACTTTTATTTTTTGTCGCGTTTTCTTCGGGCTGCATTGCAAAATCCTGTTTCCGCGGATTTTTACGGAAAAGCTAGCGACTTTTCCATATCCCTACCAAGCGATCTCGCGATTTCTGTCGTGTGACCCTTTCTTACGTCCATATCGTGGAAGATCGAATTTTATAAGGGCGTATTGCCTTTGTGGCAATCGAACGAATCTTGTTCATCTTTTAATCATTCTTTCATATATAGAATATTTGGAATAATTTTACACTCGAACGCTACTTAGAATGAATCTCGACTGTCGAATCCTCTTGTACCGTATAATTTTAATTTCGATTTAATTTGGAATTTATTTCAATATCGAAGAAATTTACATTTTTTGAAATAGTAATCAGTTTTCTACTTTGATCCCCCTTCAAATTTCGAAAGCTAGTAAGCAAAGTCTTGAATGCCTACTCGTGGTATATCTGTCCTTAATAATGCATTACGGGTGAAATTTAACATTGCTACGTATTCATAACCATAAATAAATTCATAAAGCAATTCGTCCTACTTATTCTAGGCCACTTGTTACTCCTCGCGATCGAGAGAATGTAACTTCGATATAGAACTTCGAAAAGAAGAGATTATAACCAAATAATATCATCTTTTCTAATAAAAAATTTCAAACATGTGCATTGTGCGAACTATTACAAAAGCTTCGTGAAAATTTCATTTAAATACTGTAAAAATGTTATAATTCTATGAATATTAAATATACACATGCATGTCCAGAGAAATATCAGGAAGAGAAAAAAATACGTGGTATCGAATCGATTCGAAAACTGGTCTACAAAAATATTTTGTACGAGAAAAATTATCGCTAAAACGGTCGATAATTAGGTAGATGTCGACTAATTTTGCCATAAAATTCGTCTATTAGCGTGCTTTCTAGCTCTCACGAATTGTGCACAGATAGAAACGGGCGGGTCTCATAAAGCGACATTGCCACGCACGCGAATCAAGAGTTTTCTCGAGGATCGTCTTTCCCTTTCAATAACATCGTCGATAAGAAGTTGACGCGAGAAATACTACTTTTGCCCCGATCCCGGCGTTCCACTTTGGTGTCCTGCTTCGTATTGAAATCGCTCATGCAGCAACACACCGGCGTCCCATTAAAAATTCAATAAAATGAGAGAACGCGAGAAAAAGTAAGAAAGACATGATAAGTATTCCGACAACTCGATCCTTAACGTGTATTTGTTTCGGGGGTTGAAAACCACTATCAAATCCAAACCGTTTCACAGAATCGATACTTCTTATAATACTCATGAGAAGGTGCAACGTCATATGCTTTAAATTAGAAGAAAAGAAGAAAAAAAATCTGTAGAAATCTGAAATTAATAGAGTTCTTCTTAAATCTATAAAATATAGAATCAACTACGTTTAATAAATAAATGCGCAATAAATAATTTAATGCATAGTTGTATTTACTGTGATATCATTAATATGATAACAATCAGTAATTAAATGCTGTATAATACTAATTCAGTTATTGTTATATTCATAACACTGATTTTATCAAACTATTTGCATCGTTGTTTCTCGAGTTTATATGTGATTATCGTATATGTATTAATTTTTGCATGAACAAACATATAATTTCATTTGATTCCAGAATCTCGATATATCATAATCCATTTATAATTATAGACTAATATTAAACATAAGGGTAATATAACACCGACTATAATAAGAATTAATATTGACCACCCATATACAGTTTATCAATCCTTCTTCAGTCGGGTCAAGGTGCATAGTGAATCTCATTTTGCGGAAAAGCAAAACGAAAGCGGACGAGTGTGTACTGTCGTTGAATTACAAGAAGTTCGTTGCGTTCCAGCAATACGTGTCCATTTTGTTTCAACCCCACTGACGCCATTATCTCCTGCGCGTCAACGTGTTTCGTGTCTCAACGCGGCTTGAAATTGATTTGGCAATTTAATTATTTCTGGAATCCGACGTACATCCGAAAAGTAATTGTGTTCATCGAAGACGATGCGAGAACTATACACTGGCCGACCCATCTTGGTCGACTAAGACGACGAAGCAGAAAGCAGACCGGAAACGTCTCGCATCTTCTCGAATTGATTATCTTTTAATTAAGTTACGGAATTCACCTCGTCTTAAGTTGATGCAAGGCGCGATATTTTCTTCACCCGTGACGCTTTTCTCGCCGTTGCTGCTTCTTGAACTTCCTCGAGATCAGATAAACGCGATGCCGTTAGGAGGAAACATTTTCTTAATTCAAATGAAAGTGTGAGAAACGATCCTGAAGCCGATGGTATTTACAAGGTTAAGTGGATCGGTTGAGAAAGCGTGGTTCATTATCGGAGAAGTGATTGAAAAAATATTTATATTTATTGTATCCTTAAAATATTATGGTATTATTTATAACGTTCGTTTATTCGTAGATTACTACGATATTTATCATAATTACACTCTGTCCTTCTATTCACACTTGTATTTCGATATGAATACAAAAATTGCCAGTTCGAAACAATTTTATTTATTTTTCAGTAATTGTTTTATAATCTCCGTATCTCAATTGACCAGTGCTCTTGACTGGAAGCTGCCATTTTGTATTTCGTGCACCTTTCAGGACACAATTTGACAAACACGATTTTCAGGTTATGTTTGCCCACCGGTCCTCAGCGCTCTTAACGCATCTCACTTTATAATATCGCCTTATGCTTCCGTTTCCCACTTTTCCCTCCAAATCCTCTCGTTATAAGTCTTAAGCAATCGAGAAACTAGCGAACCGAGTGTCTAGTCAATACTATAACATACTCTAATTTCATTGGAATGTACACGGCGCGTATAATTAACCATAAACTAAGTCGTCTATTTAAGAACATCTCATTGCAAGTACATACCATGCGTTTCGAATCTCGTCGTGCACCTCGCAGGAAGCACCAGCATCTTCTCAAATTATACACACACAAGCACCAAATCTTTATACCGTATTCGCCTTCGTTAGCCTTTCGCGTATACAAGAGTGCGGCCAGCAACGATCCGCAGCGAGAACTATCAACAGGCCCCACCTCGCTGCTTTATACACGAACGTCTCGGCGAATGAATAACCTCTAACGGCACAACACGTGGCACAGCACAGACCGAACGAGGTTCGTTTGTGCTCGCTGCGTAAAAAGGACAGAGCTCCCAGTGATAACGATACACACCACGAGATAGTTGCGTCTGATTAGAGGCGGAACGATCGTGAAAACAATTACGGGACAATTGCCCGGCGTAATAAGCCGACGGGATATTCGAGCGGTCACGAAATTAACTGCGATTCCGTAACTGTGGCCCGCGTCGAACGATTTCGCGCTCAGACTAATTGTTCGGAGGCGGGGAGAAGTGTTAGTCCACGCCCTCTATCGTCGCCGCTTTCTCGATTCGGCGACGAATCAATGAGACAAATGTCGACGGCAAACATACGCACAATGCATCCAAATACAATGTCTAGAGTGTATTATCCGCGTAATACCGGCGAACGTGATAAAACGAGGATTCGAGCCTGCTGCCGAAACAATACCGGAATATGATAGCATTCCCTGATACGGTATATTGTTTCCTGAATCGCCCGATTTGCCCTGTTCTGTTGTGCACGTGACCTATACAAATCTGTGAATGACCGCGATCGGTTCGCTGATTTTTAACAGTTTCTTCATGCCTGGTGTGCGCGAGGATAAAAAATTTATAATTTCGTTTCTGATGGAGATATTTTTACGAAACGTTGACGAATCGAAGGTAACCTTATGGCCATGAGCTGTGCTAATGTGAATAATTTGAACAGAGGTAAGGCAGACATTAGGTTATATATCACACTGGGAAATGGCGATATATGAATATTCGAAGGAATAGCTACCAAGCATGATAATATATTATTGGAATATTATTCTGGACGTAAAGAACGTTTGTTAGGTTAGGATTTTTGACTCTCTAAAATTTAGAGATTAATTGTAATTCAAATTAGTAGAAACTATTTGTTATATTTTCGATGTAAATAGAATATAGCTTGTTATAAGAAAGTATTATATATGAACGAGGTTGCTTAGGATAGTGTCGTAATTTTAAATCTACGTTGTCTTTACGGGTGACATGAATCCCTTATGAATTTCAGTGATATCCTCTCAGTACTCCCGAGAGAATGAAAAGGGGGAAATTCTTTCTAAGATACAATTTTTCAGCGTGCCAATAAAATGGTAAAAATTACATCGATATTTCATCTATGCCATGTAATATATCTGCTTATTGTTTATGTATTTATTTATTGTATAAAGCCTCTGTAACTAATTGTAAATAGAATTTAGGGAAATTAATTGGTCATTTAGAGAAGAGTAATCTCGTGTAAATTTGCATATATTAAATTGAATAATTTTAATTATTTTTTTCCCCAATGGAAGAAAATTAATTTCTTCATAAAATTAAATTTACTCATTCTCCAACGGAACTTTTTATGAGGACCTTTTCAAGCAGAATTTTGCAGTGTGACTAGGAAGTATGCACCTTTATAAAGGGAGTAGATTCTTTCACTCTGGGTCTATAGATTTGATCTTCTATCCTTTATTCTCGCGCCAGATTCCAACGTTGCGAGTAGCTTTCAACATAATTAAAAAAGATTTGCAATTCTGTAGCTGTTTACAGTTGAATTCATTAATTTCGTGGCAATCAGTTCGTTTAGCAGGTGCAACGGTATTTCCATGAAAATAGATTGGCCCTGCGTTATTTTCACCACGTATGCATCCTGCGCAAATAACCCGAATATAAATTTTTTAATTTCGTTAATGCATAATCTCCAAAACACCAATATTTTACCTGTGCCTTTCAGTTTATTGTTCTTCCTTTTTGGATATTTTTCTCTCTCTTTACGTTTTTGTTCGAATTCGCTATTCAAAGTCACGTTCAAGCCTCATTATCTAGATGAATCCATTGTTATAAATAAAAGTCAGCGCGAATGCATACGAATTAAGGGTATATTTCAATTAGCTAATCATTAAGAATATAGTTCAAGAAATTGATTGTAACATCAGATTTTAATTTCAATTTATATACTTTAACTCGATGTTTTAACTAGCTCTTTCTATTTTTTATTTCAGGTACATCTTATTTATGTATTGCATATTCGATATAGGCATGAAATTTAAATATTTGATCTATATTTTATTTCTCACATTGAATTCTCTTTAATACAAAATTCATGGACCTGTTAAAACCAGGTGTTTAAATCAAAAATATCATTCAATACGTTGAATATTCCAAGAAAATCTGAAATATCGTATTGAAATTATTTTAAATTTCAATCCTAAACCAAAACTTAAACTACCACACAAAAGTTATTACCCCAAAATCACTAGTAAGTCACTTATAGTCATTTATACAACAAACGTTATCCACAACACCATGTTGTTTGCATTTAAAACGAAAAAATTTTGTATCTATTGAAAATTACCTTTTCAAAACAAGAGACATTTCAGAAAGTTGTTACTAAATCTATCATGTACCTGTAAGTATTGTGTCAAACACGTTATACACGTAGAATGAAGTTCAAAGCGAATTGTTGGCAATGTCTGAAGCGCGCTCGATTTAAACGAGGGATTGTTTCATAGGTAGCATATCGACGCAGGATCGACAGAGAATCGAAACGGAACAACACTTTTGTCCAACGAACGGATACAGGTGCCGAACAACGATCGGCCTTGCGATAAAGGAACAAACGTGAAAATCAGACCGACCCGGGACGAGATAATCGAATCTGGAACGGTGGCGCCTCATGTCACTGCGAGGATTTATAGAAAAACCTTTGTGCCTCGATTGGTATTGTACGCGTCGGCAGTTTCGCGCTGCTTTATTGCGCATTCCGCCGACACTTTCGTCTCCTCGATTCGTTGGCTCGTGAATCGCAAAAGGGAGACTCGCGCAAGAAACAAAAGAGCGAAGGAACGACGAAAGAGAGACGGAAAAGCAAAAAGATTACGACGCGGACAAAGACGCGGACGATGGAGGGGAAGACGGCGATGGTGGGGGGGACAGTCGTCCGCCATTGGTAGGCACTTGCCTAACTTTTCAAGGATACCGAACATTCCGTAATTGCGAAAGTTTTGTACCTTAAAATTCCGGCCCATTCGACCATTCTCGTTGCCCTTTTACAAAGAGAAGTTGCACGAAGAACGACGAATTCATTGCCACGCTGGGGATTGCGCGGACCCTGATGAGAGACGATCGCGTTACTATTATTAACATTGGCTATAGCGAGATGTCGCTAGCTTCGCTACTGAGTCCTTTGTTCTCCTGATCGTCTTCGTTTGTCTTCTTTGGTTATAGGTAATGGAAATTATGAATTTCTGCGAAATACAGCGCTGTCCGCTTAAATGGCCACGATTTGGGATCACATGTGGCCATTTAAGCGGATCCGTTATATTTCTTATTTATACTGATTTATAATGGATTCACAACATCGAATGTGACAAATGCACGAGTCCAGTGCAATTACGGATCAAAGGGGGCCGCCAGTTGCTCCATCCTTGAAAGAGGGACCGAACTTTGAACGAATCCTCGATATTATTATTTCCACTGGCCTTCGCAATGGTACCTTCTTAAGGATTCTTTCATGAAGTTTCGACGAGGTCGCGAATAGGGTATCGTTGCAGCGATTTGTCAGTGAGGTTCGCGTGGTTCGTCGCGAATTCATACGTAAGGAATATGCAAATTGCAGAAGAAACTCCAGGCTGGAGGCGACTCTGCCTGGTAGAGTCAGAGATTTGATTTTGTTTGAAATTCGTGCAGCGGCGCGAAAGAAGCAGAGACGATGCAAAAGTAGAACCTCTCATGTAAGGGTCTGGAAAAATAAGCATCTGTAGGAAGGGTAATTCGCTGTCTTTATAAGAACAACCAGCATTAGATGGAGGGAAAGTACTTCTATTGTCAGCAATAATCATAAATTGTATACGACTGAAGAATATTTATGAATATTTCAGATTCGTTGCATTGAAATGCATATGAACAACTGAATCCAGATATTAAAACGGGACTAAAGGTTAAATTAGTATCAAGATATATGTAACTATATATTACATATATGTACATCACTTACGTGTGTTGTAATATTACTTTTACGTCATACGTTACAAACAATATTGGATATAAGAGAAAATTTATAGTTAGCATTTGTATATAAAGTTACCTGCAACGTTTGTAGCATGCAAAAGAACTAGAGGTAGATCAAAGTTAACTCGTAAAAAAGACTTTTAAACTAATTATAGTATTATAATAAAAGTAATGATGTTCATATAAAATTCATTGCTGTTAGAAAATAAAATTCCCTATTGTAAAATTATGGTGTTCCATTGTACCGCCTTACACAGAAACTATGCAGTATCACATAATACATTAGATGTTATACATGTATAAAAATGAAAAACTTTAACACAGTTTCTATGTAATTACTTCAACATCACAGTACAGTGAGAACCACTTCAGGTATTAAATTCGAAAATAATTTAATGACATATATAATACCTACGTAACATTTATCGGAGATATGGATCGTGGTGGCGCTAGTGAGTTAAGCGGCAAGTCGCCTGAGTTAACGACTATTTATAAGGAACAAAATACGAATCAACAATTACTGCTACTTTTCACTAATATCATACCGAATTTATGCAATACTCTTATAATTCATCGATATTACATACTTATAATAAACCTATCGCTGAACAATTTTCATCATAATCGTTCCCAATAATTCTACGAAACACGCATGTATCACTTTCCAAAGACAGCTCACATAAACGTTCAAATCCCTTCACGTACGAGTGTAGTTCATTGAGAGATTGATGGATTAAGGTATTTCTGTCAGTCTGCGCATTTATCGAAACGTTTATGACGCGAAAGCATCAGATCTTAAGCGGCGCCCTCTCGCGGTGAAACTTCGGTCAAGCCGTCTACGGGTGGACTCCCGAAAGAGCCACAAAGCCCGGAAGTCCGGGATGCGAACTCGCGTTAAGTTCAGGACACGACGGGACGTGGCCAGTGGATATGTACGACATAAGTTTAATCCCGAATTGGACGGCGGCAAGAAGCTTTCAAGAAGTTTCTGCATGCCGGTGGAATGTTTCAACACGTAAACACACTTACGTTCAGCATTCGCCGCGAGTTCCATTCGATATGCTGAAAAGATTTCAGCATGCTCTCCGATTGCCTGAAATTGGTAACCCGAACTTCTCGCCGGCTGTGGAAATTCGCGTGAAAGAAATTTCGCGGATCCTGAGTCGGAAATTTTCTTTCCCGCCGTCGTAACGCCATGTTGGAATTTTCTATAGAAGACAAATACCGTTGCTCCAGGAGATCATTTATCGCGGCCAGTGCCGATGTAAATAGAACACGGTAAAACACTCCGTGATCGATTTACTTTGATTTCTATTTATCAAATGGATTTTCTTCCTTTCAGATTTATTTATTACCACGATGCCGTTGTACACTGCTGATGTGTTGATCTGATAACTTTATCAATACTGTTGTATGCTGTCCGATGCCGTGAAATACCGTTGGCTATTTTATATTTAAAAGCTTCTTGCGAACAACGGGATGTGTAATGGCTACCGATGCCATTTTTACTTGTGCTTCGTGTACAGAACGAGATATAAATTCTCTGACTTTTAGTGTGTAATAAAACTTTGACTTTTTTACTGCGTGAAATGTTACTCCGGCGTAAAGTGTAACATATGTTTCTAATTAATGAGCCGTGAGACGAAATAATGCTGGGGATTTCGATTTAGATATAATATTTTCGACTTTTATGTCTATGATAGAATGGAATAAATTCTGTTCCGTCTTATTTTAGCTTCATGCCTTTCCTTTGTTGGAGTACAATAAACGAGAGAGAGGAGAAACAAGCGTTTTAGTAAATGAACAGTCACATCGATTCTCTAAATGACCAGCATTAAAGGCACACCACGTTGTTGGTCCTCTACAAAAAGTTCGGGTAACTTGCAGTGCATTTGGCCAGTGCAACATTTACGATCGGGACATAGCACTTTAATCACTTGGAAAATCACGTATTAATCTATCAGGAAAGGAAGAAGTATGAAGAGAAAAGACAAAAAGGATGAGAGAACAAATTTCTGATAAAATACACTGCTTAATCATCAAATTGACAACTGTTCTCTATTTTATGGTCAGATTTTATTAGTATAATGTTTAATAATTTCTTTGTTGACAGTAGCAATTTATATATTTATGGTCGTCCTTCAATACCAATTTTCTCTTTTTGTTGAAGAATTTGGCAATTGTTTTCAATGTTATATAGGTATCAACTCATAGTGAGGTAAGTCACAGTACACGCTACTTTCAATTCTATGGTATCAATGTTTTTATAAAATTAAGGACACAATAATAATGAAAATTTTCCTAAAGGGAAAGAACGAGAGAGAAAGTACGATAATACTATTCGAATTTGAAAATTGTCACTAGTGCTCATTTCATACTTTACGTCGCAACATAATCTACTCGAATCTTAATAATCTCCTATTATCAAATGCATATCAAATTCATTTCCAGCAATCTTTTTTCTTCCAAGAGGTCAAAAAAGAAAAGAAAGAAGGAGGAAAAGGAAAACTTTGTTGTCTATGTTATTAATAATCGCAAGTTAGGAAGGAAACGATCTTATAGAATAAATACAAAATGGAAGAAAATCGCGAATAATTGGGTAAAGTTGCATACACGAATATCGTGAAAACGTCGCCGAATCGTCGCAGTTTGCTCGTTAGAGGAACGATGCTAGCTAAAATACGCAGCTTCTACTGGATCCATTCGCAGAGGCACTTTTATTTGAAGTATTAACTACCGATCGGATGTGACGGTGAAGTGAGTACATAGAGAGAGGAAGAGAGAAATAGAGAGAGAGAGAGAGAGGGAGAGAGAGAGACAGACATTCTCCTGGTTTTACGGACGCATCATAATTAACTTTTTATTCAGTCGATATAAAGTCGACGCAAAACTGACTGCCGGTATCCGGCCAGGGGAAATGGAACAGTGAATATTTCGAAGAAACACTCTGATGCGATAAATATAGGTTATGTTAGTGCTACACCCATCGCGAGACTTTCATTCGTGCTCGAACAGTGCGCCGATAAAAACGTTTTCCCGGACCAATTGCACATGTCTGCGTGTGTTTGTACACGCGTGTATGCATGTACATGAATGAGAGTAGGGGAGAGAGAACGAGAAAGAGAGAGGGAGAGAGAGAGAGAAGGAGAAGGGGCAGCGGATCGAAGAGCATTTGTTTATTCGAAATCGATGGAATTTGTCGCAGTGAAAATTTTATAGAGTAGCGAGCGGGCGGTAATAGACTGGAAATTCTGTTCGAGGAGAATCAAATTTCTATCGACCTGGAACACTTTCCCAACGTACCAGTCGCGTGTACACGCGTGCAACGATATCGTTGTTTCGCAACAACGCCAGAAATGGGATTGCTCTGGTTCGTATGTTGCATGCTCTTTGTTTACATCTTTTTTTCTCTGTCCTTCGTGCATAGCGAGAAATCGGGCCGAATAAGCGTTTGGGATAGAGGCGAATACGACATCGGAAAATCCTAGGGGAGTTTCTTGCCACTAAGTTCTCGCGGAATCTAGCGAAAATTTGCTGAACTTGGAAACTGTACGCAAACGGGTGAGTAACGAGAGAAATATTAAAATGTTTTGACAAATGTATCGTTCTTTGTTACGTTTTTAGCGTGTTGAATGGAAACGACGAAAAATAGTATGTTTTCATAACCTCACACTTGTGATAAAGCGCACGTGTACGGTAACATAGTTGACAAAATATAATAAACGCTTTTATACTTAGTGCCCATAAACAATCACGACTTTAAAGTATCATCACAGATTCGAAGCATTATAGGGTAATTAGTGAAAAATCACTAGATACGTTATACGAAAGTGACTAGGATTCACGTAAATTCAACATGGAAGCCTGGGGAAAATGGGAGAAGTTGTGTTACTCACTATTTGGAAAGAAATGTAATACGTCGGGAAAATTCTAGGAATTATCATAAGTCACTTTATATTTTCCACAAAAATGACTTGAAAATTTTTAGAAATAAAAATCATCCAATACGAAGTGTAACAAATAGCGACTAACATTATCAACATATCTCCAATAATGCATAACTTTCTTCAAACACCGAACTTTCACCGTCGCATCGCTCAAATCCAACAGAAAGGCTATTCGACTGAACGCCTTTTCACAATCGTAATCGCATCGTTTCAATTCACGGAGGGGACGAGATCCAGCGTGACCATGCCATCCCATTAAATTAGGAATAATTTCCTCACATGATAAACGAGCGTGAATTCCGACGGGCGGTCGGTATTCGACCTAAATTGCGAGTCGTAAATAATCGACGGAAAACGGTCTGACAAGGAGACAGCAGAAGTGGACCGACGAGATTCGTGTCGAATTCGCGTTATCGTACCTCCTCGTTCCATTCTCATTTTCCGCCGGTTGATTTATCGATGTGTTACCTTGAACGTCGTTCAAAAATAATTTATGCACGGATACAACGAGTTCAGTGTGTGTGAACAACGTGAAACGTGCAAAGGCGGATTCCAATTGATCGAGGTTAGGATTCCGTCAGTTGTTAAAAGCTCTTATCGACTACAGCGCCACCGAGGCCGAAGCGCACGAAACATCATGGCCGTCAATCGCGAAATCTTCGGACTAAAAGCGTATCATCCATTGTAAACATTTATTTGGATATTTGAATACTTAAGTACAAAGTAGATCCTATTCCTGCATTTATCTCATAAGTAATTACGGGAATAAAAAAGCTAATGCAGTGAATTCGATGCGTTTGAGGTTATGAAGTCGCAACTGTGAAGGTTGTTGAATTTAAAATTCAAAGTAAAGGCAGTGTCACAATTTTTCAATCGAAATACACGTTTCCTTTCTTGTTGCATAAGTAGTATTAGTATATATTAGGGCGTCGATTATGCGAATTTCGATACAAGTGACCGATTATCCGAATATAGAGTGAACCACACACACAAACACATATTAAAAGAAAAATCTCAACGACGAGCTAAGTATATATCTGCTCGCTTTACATTTTTCTTATTTCATGTTCCAATTCCAATATAAGAATATTCTATTAGGTTTGTGCATATGAAATGTCGGATTTTTTTTACATGCGAACGTTTGTCTCCCTGCTTTCGTTATACTTTTGTTTTTGGCATAACCTCGTTTATAGTCGTACTGTCCATTGCCAGAGTCACATTTCATCAAAGCAGATTTTCGCAAAAGTGTTCCCTTTTGTTATTTGTTTTGAATTTTGTACCTATATGAATTCAACCGTTATTCGTGTAATTTTTTTGTATGAGTATAAACTTGGTAATAATGCTGCAAAAGCTGCACGCAACATAAACCAATCGTTTGGGGAGAATACAGTTGACGATCGAAAAATGCAGCGTTGGTTTGAAAAATTTCGTTCTGGTGATTTTTCACTACAAAATGATCCGCGTGGAAGACCAAAAACTTCTGTGAAAAATGATGATCTGAAGGCACTGGTGGAAGCAAATTCAACTGTGTCCACGACAGAACTAGCTACCAGGATGAACGTTGACCATACAACAATATTACGACATCTTTGTGAAATTGGCAAGGTAAAGAAAATGGATAAGTGGGTACCGCACGAAGTAACCGAGCGAAATAAGCTGGATCGGTTGAACGTATGCTCATCGTTACTAACCCAATTTCATCGAGAGCCATTTCTTGATCGGATTATTACCTGTGATAAAAAATGGGTTCTTTACGACAACAGGAAAGGGTGTGCTCGGTGGCTTGATAGGGATGAGGTTTGTGACTCCAAGGCCATCACTTCATCCACGGAAGACTTTAATCACTGTTCGGTGGAATGTGACTGGGGTAACTCATTACTCGTTCCTTCGAACTGCGGATACAATTACGGCCGAAAAGCACTGCCAGTACATTGATGAGATGCACGAAGAATTGTAAATTATACGCCCATCACTTCTCAATCGGCATGGCCCACTACTTCTCCATGAAAATGCTCGGACGCATACATCGCACAAAACAATTGCGAAATTAAATGAATTGAAATATGAAGTTCTGCAGCACCCAGCCTTTTCACCTGATCTCTCGACAACGGACTTTCATTTTTTTAAATATTTAGAACTGTTTTTACGGGCTAAACAGTATGAAAATGAAGACAGTTTGAAAAATTCAATATCAGAGTTTATTGACTTTAAAGATCAGAATTTTTTTAAGACAGGCATCTATGCTTTAAAGTCTCGTTGGGAAAAGAGTATTGAAGCAAATGGAGCATATTTCGATTGAATAAACAGATTTTGAGAAAAGATATGCAGTTTTATACATTCACTTAAAAATCCGACATTTCATACGCACCAACCTAATGGAACAGAAAGTACCTAAGAGTAGCTCATGAAAAAAAAAAGGAAAAATTTTCTCCTTCCATAATATCGATGACACCGAAGTCTGCTAGGCTATAGCAAGAGCTGAAATACCTTCCAGCGACTCCGCCCCTTCACAGACCCATCATCGACCACGAGCAAAGTACAACAAAAGTATCTCACCAGTTCGTTATTCACCCTTCCGAACTGGATTCGTCGAACCCGCCAAGTCCTCCGGATCGAATAATTCGCCGGACAAGAAGCTTGCACTGCAACACGGATCCCCCACTCTAAGCCGCACGTGTTCGAGACAGGGAACATTTCCGAGCGCAATTATTCCCCAAGAGGGAGATAATTCGACGAATTCGCGTAAGGCTATTCTTAATCCGGCTTATCCAGCGTACCTTTGTCCTCGGCGCAGAAACTTCCCGAGAAATCCCCACCCATCCCTCCTAACCCCACTCCTGGCAGCAAATCTTCCCGTGGTGCTAAGCCGTTGATCAGAGATTGCGACGGTTACGGCCATAACGGCAAGTCAATCACAAGAAACGCGCGAATTTATTAGGTGGAATTCCGGGTATCAATGTTTGGCCAGCTCTCAGGAACTTCGAATCACCTGCGTCAACTCGCCGTCTAGCCGTTGTTTAAGCCATTTCGCAAGCTCTAACATGGCCGAGCAAAGCCTCAAAACGGTCGAACCGGATCCCACCGGTTGATTGTATCGGACGATTACATCAGCAATGTCGCGACCAAACGCGTAAGTTCGTTGTTCCTAGCAGGCCGCGTCACTTTATACCCCCATTTTACGCTAGGTCAGGTTTAGGTTAGGTCGGTTGACTAAATGTGACCCGATCTTATGGAGTCTTAATTCTGTTTCAGATTTACCGGGTTATCGATACGTGGACTGTTGTAAATTTTTATCTCTGTAACTGGATAGTACATTTCGGAACTTTGGTCCTTGAGGGTTTTTCATGGTCGTAATATCGTGTCTGAAAAAAATATGCAGTGCTATTAAAAAATAGCAAGGTCATTTTGAAATTTCGGAAGTACGAAATTCACCTAGGAAACATTCATGACCATTATAAGATCCGCTCCCTCCAAAATATGATAAGTTTCATTTGAAACATATTTTGAAACAAACTATAGCTTAGGAAATAATTGACTGCGAAGCCTGTATGTATACGACCAAAATCAATTCATATACTATACATACGAATGTTCATGTTGTATATGTTGATTCGTTTACTGCGCTAGATCAAAAATTCACCATATTAATCGACTTTCAGTTTGTGCATGTGTACATATCACGGCCTGTTCTGAAATAATTTTGGTCTTCGATATAATATTCTCATAATTACACGTCCATAGTGCCTCAGAATATTGGTGCCACATTGGAACGGACTTTCAACACTGACCATACTACAGTCTAATTAACAACTTAAAAATTTCTGACTAAAGATTATGTATTCAACGTTACCACCTTGTTCAATGAATTTTCCAATATTTTCATATATTTCACTTTTTTTAAAGTTCCTATACCTTCTTTTTGCTATCTACAGCTTTTTGAATCAATCGTGGTAAGTTTGGCGTTAACGATTAATTAACTCCTATATTTCAATTTTGTTGCGAATTCATTCCAGAAGAAGTTATTGAAACCAATTGGAATTGGAATTTATAGCGACATGATTTTTTGAAGTTAACACTCATTTTGTTGCCAAGGATAGAAATTCGCCGGTGACGACCACTGCTGACGCAGGAACGAATCTCTCCGTACGATGCCGGATCGCACTTCCCTTGAGAAACTTCCTGCCATCAAACTTACATCTACGCCTTTCGCGTGTAATCCAATCCATCGAGAGTGGGTTGTTGATCGGCGCTGTCGAGGATCGGATGTGTGTTGCAGGTACAAAGTTCATTGTCACGTCTAACAAATTTTCCTCCGTATCTTTTAATCCCGCTCCTCCAGAAATATTACTCTTTGCGGCCCTCGCTGTCCCCTTCGTAATTGTTTACTACAACCTCAGGTTTAATTTGAATTACGTAGCATCGTCTGTTCAGCTTTCTGGTAAGTGGATAATCTACTTGCTTTTAAGTGAATTTTATGGAGGAACACAGCGTACTCTACTTTAACAGATAAATTGATGCTGTGTAAAAAGTGACTTCGGCGTGGATTTATCGATGGACATTTCGTATGTCATGGGAGCTATAAAAATCTATCACCAAAATTAAAATTTGGTACTTCATATTTTCCAAATACCTTTCAGACCCCTTTAAAGTAACATTAACGTTTCAAAACAGTCGTTCAAAATCGCGAGCAGAATGTAATAGCACTAAACATACATTTTCTTTATTTGCACTAGTCCTAATACATCGAGACACGATACGTGTCCATTAAATCTCTATCAGAAAATAGTATTTCTATTCTTTTTCCTATAAATTCTCCATGTATCTGTCACGGGTAGTCAAAAGCTGCTGAAAAAGTACTAAACATTGCCAAGACGAGGTACACAATTCCTCAGGATATTGAATACACTGAAGCATATACGTACTGAAAAGGACCAAAGCCAAAAAGCCCAGAGAATGTCCCCTGCTGACCTCTCAGCAATGACCCGAAGAATTAACGGAACCGCGGACAATTTCAATAATCCCAGCGACAAAGGACCATACGAGCAGCCCAACAATGGCTACCATTCGACGTGGCGGGCTGACGTAAAAGGACGCCGCATGTTCGGCAGGGTTCCGATTACGTTGGCTGCGGATCGGTCCCGCAGAAATGTCACCAGGAATTGCAGCCTCGCTAACGTCTACGCCTTTCTCTCGTAAGCCAGCGATACTCCGCCCCCGGATGACTGGCAAGGAAGCAGGAGATCGGGATGAGTAAAGAGAGACTGGCCACGATGACGTAGATGGCAAAGGTAGCGGTGAATTTTCGTCGGATGTCGCGAACACGAGTTTCGATGTCGGTCGGACCTCGTCAAAGTGTCCTCGCGCGACATTACCGGAAATTGCGGACACTGCCTTTCCCGAGTCGCCTGGTAGTCCAGTTGCGGCACGAAATGCATGAGTTTTGCGGCAAATTCGACAGCTTGTATGCATACACGCGCGAACGTCCGTGCCTGTGGCCCCCGTGCGCGCACGTGCTGCCGCCAACTTGTACTACGCGGCGCAAGAATAGCCTGGCTCGGCGTGTATACTGTCTCGCGACTACGTTAATTAAATATACGTTCTCTCTCGCGCTTCCCTCCTAACCGACCGAATGTTCTCCACCTTTGATTGTCCATAAAGTTGCCATTGTGGCCGACCAAACTGTCTCCGGCACCGGAGACCTCGTGCCGCTGCCTTGCACTCCAGTGTTTCGATGAATCCCCGTTGTCGCTTCGTTGAGCGCTGTGATCGTTAGCACGAGAACGTCACCAACTTAGCGGACGATGAGTACCTCGTTCTTTTCTATCTTTAGTACACACTTATTCTTCGCGGTTGTTTAGGCTGAAGAGATCTTGTATTGGTAAACAATGTGCACAGTTGAGTAGGTAACCATGAAAAACAGTCAAAGTAAAAAATTTAAGAGAAACGACTTATAACAATTGTCTGCGTGGCGTTTATTTACGCAACAGTAAGATGAAGCTGTTTTTGAAAGGATAGTTAAGAGTTTGTAGCTCCGTAGCTATTAAGTTTTTAATTTGTAATATACTCGAAGCGCGAAATTTTTATTATTTCGTAATGAAGCGTATATAACTTAGGTGGCTTTTATAAATTATGTTACGATATTTCTGTGGCTGTAAGGAGAAATGCGCAAGTAACGTGACAGAAAATTGAAAAATTATATCAATGAAATTTGAAAGTAATTCAATATCGCAGATATGACCAGTGGTGGCGCTAGTGAGTTAAATGGAGAAATGCCTTAAGACTGCCTACTAGTGAAAATGTCAAATGGCAAATACCTTGACGGTAAAAATACATGCAATATGGCGTTTTTCTTTATAACCACGACTCAAGCCGTTTAGTTTAAAATCGTGACAATTAACTTTTATTTCTCATACGATATTGTTTTTCGCTCTGAAATGAAAATTGTTGAGAACAAATACTTATTCAGTGAAGAGATAATTCAGTGAAAAATGTGCGTGTAGTATTGTAGCGACTGATTAAAAAGAGTGGGCGCAACAGGAAATCTGGATTTCCGCTAATAATCCCTTTACTGAGCCCGGGTAATCGTCCTTCCGAAATGGCGACGGCTACTTGCGATGCTAATTCCTTGTCCATCTGCTTCCTAATCGGATCTTCCTGTTCGGCGGCAGCGAAAAGTTTGAACCGCACTGCGGTTCCATGGACGAGCGAACGTCTCCGACGATCCAACCTTATTCTTACTGAAATTTCCATCGTGTCTTTTTCTTACTCAGACGGAGCACAGCACAGCAGAGCACAGCACGGCACTTCGCGGCAACGCAAAACTTAATGGTAAGGTGTTTTAAGTGTAATAGACCAGGGTATTTTGCCGCAAATTGTAAAGAAAGGATAGAAATAGATTAACGGTGAGAGAAACGGCGTTCATATGTAAAAGAAAAAGTCATATAAGCAAAGATTGTTTTTATAAAGAAAAAATGGTGAAGGAAGTAGGAATGAGATTGGAATTAAATTAACTACAGAAATTGAGTAATTTGTTAATTTTCACTGCCCCAGCTAAGCTGTCCTTTTCTAAACGTCGTCTGTCATCGCCTGTCGCGTCACGTGGATTTTGACGACCTCCTTGCACGTAGCGTGTTCCTGTTACCTAACTCGAGTCTGAAGTCGCTTGAAATTCTATTATTTTTATTTGAATGACATATATCATATGCCATTTATTTTTGAGCAAGGGATACAGTCACTTATTCCTTGCCAGCTCATTCGCTCACTCGCCGCATAAATAGAAACTATTATACAATTCCCCCCCGTGTTTTTATTTACTCATCACCCCCATAAAGTTTTTTTACATTCTTTTATAAATTTTGTTTTCTCAGTAGTTTAGTTAGATAATTAGCTGTCATTTCTTTATCCTGCGCGTGACAAATCTGCAAGTCGTCAGTTCATTCAAACATATGAATTACCCTAATAATTCATGATATCGGTTCATCTTGCATATTCTGCTGATCCCGTGGTTATTCATATTGACATTTACATCCATTGGGGTTGACACTACATTACATTCCCTCATTCCATAATATTCCAACAATTTTTCTTTATAGTTCCTAAATGCATGTGCATTTTTCCATCGCTCTGTTCCATTTGCATTTCCAAAACTGTTCTAGCTTCCCCCAGTAATTTCAATATTCATTCTTTATTCTATTGCTTCCATGGATTTTCTTTTATTTAATTGGTTACTCACTATTGTAACCATCTCATCTAAGTGTACTCCACAGCATAGAAATCTATGATCTTCCACTTTGCAAAATAAACGTGGGTGCCTTTTTGACTGGTGCAACCCTTCTTTGATTAACACATCGGTAAGGCATTTGTTACAACACTTTCTCGCCTGTTTCGTTTCACAGATCCAACAATTTCTAATTCATCATTTTTCTTGAAGCCGGAGACACGACGGAATTGCATTTGCAATATCAGCTACTGACACCTCTTCACGCTTGTCGGAGACTCCTCCGTTTCCTCTGGGACGTGTACGTTAATATAGGTGGGATACATTATTAAGTACCCAATGTTGCGAAGGTGAACCTGTGAACACATCGACATTGGTTTTCTCGTTAGACCAACGCGAGTGTTAATTCGTTTATTTTATTAATAACAGAGATCAGATAAAATTTGAGATACTATTAATTACGATTATTAGGTAATATCTTTCATGCATTGGGGTTGAAATAAGTGACTTTATAATTCGAGGAACATTTTATTTTTACTTTTTAGTTATAAGTTATTTCGTGTCAACCCTGTTGAGGGTTTTTACAGTTTCCATAATAGGTGTTCGTTGTTTCTGCTTCAATTTACGGTTGCTTATTGTTATGCAAACGTATCTCGTTTTATATACCTTCTGCAAGTGCTCAGGCTTTGGAAAAAAGCTTGAGGAATATTTATAACCTATACAGTTGTTCAATTATTTTACATTTCTTATAATGTAAATTAATTTCACATGCTACCAATTTTGCGGGAACCATGAGAAAAAATAATTTATTTCTCTGCTAATAGCGGAGCAATATATGTTTGAACCTCTTCAGTGCTGTGATTGTTATACATGCAAATGAGATGCACAGCTCGTTATCAGAGCAGCTTCGAATTCATCAAGTTCAGAGATACATCTGTACCAGAATAATTTAGCACATAGAGAGACTATCATTTGAGGAAATACAGATTCAAAAATACTCAAGAATTAACAACCAAAAAATTGCATCCCCATTGAACCAGGAAGGTTCCAGACTTTTTTCTAAATTTCAAGAAACTTTGTTAATGCTCACAATCAAGAGACATCATTATTATGTTTACCGCGATATAGTGGAGCCCTTAACGCTGTGTCTATTAACTTCGCCAACTTTCCATGGTGGAAACCGTTAGGGTTATTTAGTTACAAGCTTGTCGCGTGTACGCAAGATTAAAAGATTGGCCGTCGACGTGCGCAGTATCGGCGCAGATCGGCGCAGATCGACGCTGATGTTTGGCTCGGCAAATCGTTCCGATGATAAAGCGTTGTAGATTCGACAGGCCGAAATTCCATGATCGATCGATGCTTATTTTTCCACGGCGTCGGGCAGCGTGTGGCGTCGGGAAACCGGAAGGTACATATACACGTACATACACTGGTACACGAATGCATTCGAACACCCATTCACATGCATTCCGTTCAATAATTGCAATATCTACGTGGAATTAAGGAGAAAATACAAAGATTGCATCAGTAAAATTAAAAAATAATCCAACGATATATACGATATTTACATTATATTTACTGGAGATATGGACCATGGTGGCGCTAGTGAGTTAAGTCAAAAATCGTATTAAGGCTATTGTAAGCAACTAATGATCAATCAACGTCATACTAAAATTAAAATTCTTGTTTTTTAATTACTAGTGCTTTTCACGAATATTGTATGTTTCTTGTGCAATATTTTTATCATTCACTAATATGACTTGAATAATTTTTCAATTTAACTCTTATAACTTTAAGATTTCTCTCTTACTATATACATCATTATCGATCCAAATATCTCACTGCAATATGCATCTATCGCTTATAAAAATCAGCACAGGTCAATGTACGAGTACTTTCGAGTATGTGTATGCATATATTCTATATATATATTGATTTGCTTCACGAGTCTTTCCTTCATCTTCGTTTCAACGTTTCATCTTTATATTCGCGCAAAGGAGTATCGTTTTTACGGCGTCGATCACGGTAACGACCATGGTCCCGACCAATCTTCATCGTAATCGCAATTCGACTTTCAAACGTACTCCAGCAGCGTTCAAGTGGCTTCCCGGAACAAATCCGCGGTCGATGAGCAAGGACTGTCGTGGAAATGAATGCTGGATGGAAAAGTGTCTCTATTGTAGCACTTCGCGATGACATCTCGCGAGCTTTTAACCTCGTCATCTTCATAACGAGCTCGTATCCTCATAACGATCTCTGGTTTGGGTGCCACCGCTTCGCTCTTAAGTTCGATCGCCCGTAATCCGGGATGCAGGTTTAGGATGGCTATAACGAATAACGATTACATACTATCACCCTTCTTCCTTGCCAAGTGACTGATTTTACTCCTGATATTAACAGTTGCGTGAATTCTTCGCCTCGTTTCTTTGTTAATGTTCGAAGGCGTTCGAGGAAGGTTTAGAATATGTATAGGGTAGATTAGAATATAAACGGTTTAAGGGATAAATTGTGATATACGTTTGGATTGTCGTCGAGATCTTGTTATTTAAGCGGAGAATTCTGTTCCCTTGGTTAATTCTTGGTTTCGAATTGAGGCATTTGGCGAGTTTATTATTGGACTCTAAACGTTGAGGAACGAAATTTGAAGGAGCATGGAAACACAAACGAAACCTGACATAAAGGTTTGAGAAATGTAATTAAAGGAAATACGTGTAGCACATTTCTAAGCAAAAGACGCGATGTAATATGCATACGTAGTACTATACTTGGAAGACACGATTAAATAGGTGAACTGAGAATAAAGGAGTCGAAATAATATTTACTTCTCTGAAATTCAAGGATAACCCTGGTGCAACAGTAAGAATAGAAAATCGCTATTTATTCGTTAATTCGGAGAACGGAATAAAGTAGAAAGAGAAACGAGGTGCAAAGATATGTATATTAATTTTAAATTCCTAAGTAAAGTGGTCGTTAAAATAGTCTCCGTGAAGGTATTAAGCAACATTCGTTTCTTTATATTTGAAAGAGGAATTACAGGGACAGATTTAAGTGAATACGGAGGGAAAGAAAAGTGAATCCGTGATAAATTTCCATCATGACATTCTTACTGCTTCCTCTTATGTGAAGCTTAAACTACTTACAATTAGTCAAGGTGATTAGCGTGTCAGATATGATATTCATCTGCATCTTTTTCTTCTTCATTCCCAGGTACAAAGGTTCCACTAATAGCTTCATTATATCACTGATACAATTCTTCCTCGAGAAACTTTATATTTGATATAATACTATATCAAACAACTCCTACTAGGAATACCCATTAGGGTAGTTATCTTCATCAGAAAAATTCTTTCTTTTTCTCTAGACACGAGAGTGCTTCAAAGAGGGGAACACTATGTATTATTTTCAACAGGCACAAAACTTTGCTTCAGTTTCAACACTTAGTCAAGGTATCATCTCCAAGATGCGGAACATTTCAACCTTCACATCAGGTAATCCCTTAATCTCACCTTCGACGTAGACAAATACTATTATTATTGACTTAATTCTATCAAAAAATCTTAGCCTTCATCGTTACTCAAAATAAGACCCGTGAATCAGGCAACATCTTGAGGTTGCTCGTACCTTGAGGTCGGAAGCACAGAAAAATATTCCCTATTTTAACTAAATCAACGTCACACTGTCATGGTTAAAAATTCCTTGACAATTTTGACATCGAACGAAACGAGAGTGACACCGAGGTGAACTGAGGAGTGCGACTGTTCGCAACGGAATAGCCAGAGCTCTCAGCTGCATGCGAGCGGAGAGACTCGATTTCAAAGTGAGATTTCGGGAAAAGATGCAGGTAAACAAACACGAGGCTCGCAGAAAGCGAACGCGCGACGAGGGCAACGAAAGGTGGCCGAGAAAAGGGTGAGAGAGACAGCGAAGAAGGCAGGAGGGAAAAGCCCTGGGGTAGCTGATGCGCGGGCGCGGCTTTGCGGGTCAGAGTGCGCCGGGTATATAACCGGGCGGATGCCGTCGTCCTTTAGTCTTGCGCTTATCGTCGTCGCGACGACCCGCTCGAATTCGATAACGACGAGTGGCCGCGCGCTCGCGACGTCCGATCGGTTCCTCTGCAGCTTCGACCGGTGATAACGCGGAGTGCGTTGGCCGTTCGGTGGTTCCCCTCGTGAGGTACCGTCGCGCGAAATTCCGTCCACAGACGCCGACTCCGGATCCTCCTTCGCCCACATTCCTCCCGCAAGGACCGAGTTATCCACCTGGTACCAGGGATCGCGCTTGGTCTCACCGGGCCAAGCCATACGGTTCTTCGAGTGGTACTCGGTTCGTGAACGGTGCGTCAACCTGTTGTAGCCCTACAACGCGGTTGTCTCAGGGGCGTGTAAATAGTCCGTAGAGGGTCGTTACACGAGGCAAAGTGGCGGACGAAAGGTAAACGGTCACGATGCTCGTCAGCTGCCATTCAGACATCGTAGAGATTGCTCGAAGAGAGAAAGCGTGAAGCTCGAGTGGTGTTAACAGGAAAGGATCTGTTCCGACCTGCAGGTGCATTTGCGGAAATCGGATCGGAGTACAAGGAGGGGTGTAGACAGAGATTCGACGGTCCAAGGCGAAATGTCGCGGGGGAGATAGGAGGAGGAATCGAGAGGCGTGAAGGGTAAAAAGGAAGAGGAGAGGAAGAAGGGGTGGCTTTGCGGGGAATTCGAAGGCTGCGCGCCTCCGGCCAGATACGACCACTTGTATAGATCTATATGCATAGGAAAGTCGCGGCAATAGAAGTGCCCCGGCCACGATGGCGTGTATCTGGGTCATACAGCCGCTGTCTTTCTCTTCAGCGCGCGAGTGTGTGTATCTGTCTGTTACCTCTTGTCCCGGCGGAAAGGGGACAGGATCGTCGGCTGATCGTGAGACCGGATGTGGCTGGAATTAAACAAGAAGAGTCCGGCGAAGAAGGATCGCGTGTAGTTCGCAGACACACGGGGTTTGAGCTTCGAAGTCTTTGCCTGGTGTCCTACCGTGATCAGACTCGAAGGACTATAGGACATAGAGAAACCCTCGATTACGTGCGACGAAAGAACCTTGTCTTTTCTCACTTGTGAAGTGTCTTTCCTCTCCTTCAACAATGGTCCAACCTGTACGTAGAAACACATGTAACCTGGAGGTGCCATGAAGTGCTTGAAAAACTAGTGAGACAGAATGGAACTCGACAGTGTGTTGGTGACAGCGTAAGAAGGATTTCGAGTGCTGACACTCGCGAGAGAATCAGCGCAAAAACTCCTAGGTGGGAAGACGTAGGTGGAAGAGGTTCCTGGGAGTCGTGCTCTTCACACGGGCTCAAGATCCACGGGGCTGATGCACGCGAGTTCGTTTCGATTTCTTTGGTCTCACTGACAGTCGCGTATCGCGACGCTGCGAGCTAGACTCATATATCGGTCGCTTCTTTCGCCCAGTCACCACTGACTCGTTGGGGTAGGTCGTACGACGCGTGGTTCACCCGTGACCGGTGACTCGATACTCCGTGACCATAACGAGCAGTTACGGCGTTACGAAGAAGCCAGGGGTTGGGTGAAAGAGAAAGAGGTGGCAGACCAACCTCCCGTGAGGACAATCTCGACCAGAGGGAGCACCACGCGAGAACTGTTATCCGTGGAAGAGCAATCAGCTCGCGCGAAACCCGTTTCTCTTTAGAGCGGACACATTGGACGTGCCGGCTCGGTAAATAATGAACCCCTGCAGTCATTTATCAAGCTCACCGTAAGGCCAACGAATGCTCAAAGTAGCCTAGTTGAAGTAAGTGGAAGAGTGCAGGTAGCATCGCCACCGATTCCCGGTTGGATCTCGCTCGTTGGAAAAATAAGACCTCCTGTTGCCCTGTCTCTGTCTATCTGTCCCGATTAAACGCAACGCGATCGCTCGCCGGGTGGTTTAAAGGGAACGCTTTGCTCGTTTAATTACGAGGAAGAAGCTTCGAATTTCACGTCTCCTCGACCCTGCGGCGATAAACGAGCGAGAGTGGGAGGAAAACGAATGCCGATGTCGCCCCTGTCGTCGTCTGCGTCGTCGTCTCGGTGTTTGAAATGCGATCAGAGTTCGAGTTGTGCGACGGTGAACGGTGGCCCTGCTCCACGAGGATCTACCAGTGCAGCAGATAGCGGCGTATGAGAGCTAGTCAGGCTCCATGAGAGTGATCATTTTCAACGATCGCGGCAGAACGTTTAGCCTCTTTCGTGCGCCAGTGTAGTTCGCGTTGGTGAAACATGAGACGACGAAACAACGGTTGCTGCTGCCAGAGCAGCAAGAGGGCAGGTCGCAGCGGTTGCAGCGACCCGGATGAAAACGAGTCGCCCGGATGGTGTATTTACGCGACGATCGCTTTGGTCGCCGTTGGTTGTTACTTAAACGCGTTAGGTGGTGATTTCGTGCACGACGATATACCCGCGGTGGTGAGAAACAAGGACGTGCTAGCCCAAACTCCGTGGACCAGTGTTCTCAAGGACGACTTCTGGGGCACGCCTATGCACGACATCAACAGCCATAAGAGCTACAGACCGCTGACGACGTTAACGTTCCGGTGAGTCCAAGTGCTACTAATACATATTCCCCTTGCCATTTCTTTTCTTCGAACATTTAGGTTAGATCATGTTAAGTAAGCTCGATGCGATTTCAGTCTCAACGTATGTATTCGAAAGGCTTCATTTTCGATAAATGTAATGGGCAGGTTGGACTCGTGTTCCCGGGATAATATCGCATTTATAGCGAAATACTGAGAAAAAGTTTGAGTAACGTTAGAGAACAAAGACGTAGAATATTAAACACGAACCATTCGAGTTACAATGGTATTTGGTCACGTGAATTTCTTCTGTGCCAGTTTAATCAGACTGTGTCCCTTATTTACACGCGTTTTAATACTTCTATACATAATAATTTCACTCACACGTTCACAATAATTGTACATCAATTTCCACGCGCTATTATTCCACAAGTTCTTTCACCCGTCAGAGATTTGGATCTGAAACTATTCGAATACCCTCGTGAGTGACTGCCGATGTTTTCGTAAAGCTGCTCTTGACGGGTTTTCCAACTGTTGACTCGGTCTAACTGGGAATTTACACGTCTTCGTGAACACAGGATGTTGCGAATATCGTTAAATGTGCTTCTCGCTCGTTCGCATTAACGAGTTTACAGACTCAACGCACTTTTCGAACCACTAATTATAATTAAAGCCGCCCTGAATACGGAAATCTCTATACTGCCGTGAAACCTGGTTCGAGCTCCCTCGTCTTCGATATTTCATAGGAATACTGGATCTCATGCGGTGGCGCCATTCTTCTTACTGTGATAATCACCAATCCTCTCTCAATGTTACGTCACTGCTCGCGAAAGCCTAACTTGCTGGTCGAAAGCGACTCGGTGGTATTAAGTTGTTAGGCAAGAAGGGAAGCAGCAATGAAAGGGACTGAAAGGAAAAAATAATCGCGAGATCGGAAACGCGAGGTCGATTAAAATCTCCACAAGTGGCTTGCGAGCAGCATGGCAATCAGCGGCGGTATTATTAAAACGAATTTGCTGTGCGCCGTTTCCACAATTAGTAGACACTGCGCGTGGTACACAATTAAAGCTGAGAACTCAAAATAAACCGCCACGAGCTACGTCGTTCCGTTGGCTTATCGCGAATGGAATAATTACACGTTCCATTTTTGTCGCTCGCCGAGATCGCGCGGGGTTGATCGTTCTTGCGCGGCATTCGCCGAGACTCGATGCACTAAAAGTGCATCTCCATCTCCTGCATCTCGAACGAGTCGTAGAGTAAGCTTCGTTGAAAGCATTTTCACCTGTACTTTGATCCTTGGGTCCAATTTACGGTAACGATGATTAGGGGCGACTGGCCAGGTTGCTTGATTCATTAGATACGAGATTGTCTCTAATTTTAATTAAAAGGAACCTGTAGCGGCCACTGACGTGTGTTCTGGACGATGTGACGTTCACCACATATCTGACAGGAATGAAAAATGGAGGCTTTATCTGAAGGTACGAGTGGAGAGTGTTCAGCTTCAGCTGTGATTGCAGTTCATGTAAGCTTCGTTGAAAGCATTTTCACCTGTACTTTGATCCTTGGGTCCAATTTACGGTAACGATGATTAGGGGCGACTGGCCAGGTTGCTTGATTCATTAGATACGAGATTGTCTCTAATTTTAATTAAAAGGAACCTGTAGCGGCCACTGACGTGTGTTCTGGACGATGTGACGTTCACCACATATCTGACAGGAATGAAAAATGGAGGCTTTATCTGAAGGTACGAGTGGAGAGTGTTCAGCTTCAGCTGTGATTGCAGTTCATGGGAATTGCACGTTGGATATTTATGAGAGGATGTGGGTTGAAGATGACACAATTTTGTGCCAACTTCCTGTCTAAAAAGAAATGGAAATATGTAATTCCTGCAAATTTGTAACAACGACCATTGCCCATCAGAATTGCCATAAATATTATATTTTCTGTCTCATACAGCCTTAATCTATAAATTACTAGACCAAATATGTAAGTTACATGTGATATGTAAAAATGTCGGACCTAACAGAAATGTTTGAACACAGTCGTAACGTAGAATAATTGCTCTACCTGACTTGACCTAACCTGAAATCCGATATGGACTCTGGACCTGAATGTCTCGGGCACCTGATGGTAGAATCGAAAACAGGTTGGACTTCTGAAAAGTTTCGGGTCTTGTCCGATATATGTACCAAGGGCATACCTAATACTTCGGATTCGAGTTGGGCCTGTACCCAACATTCAAGGTCATGTTGAGTCGTGTCGGGGGCTGCAAAATTTATGTCATTCCAATACTCGAATCTTACTGCACAAAAACATGGTAAAAAAGGAAACAAGTCTAGAGTAAATTGCGTTCGAAATACCTGACTTCGTGTTAGGTATCCTCTCCTAATACATACAGAAGTAACGACGTGCTAGTCTTTGTTTCGAAACTTCGTTGTTCCGTACGCGTCACAGTAGAACCTTAAGGACTAATCAATTTGGCCCGTGAATGATTGGATTGACGCCCCATCCGACCGTTAATATCCCCTAATCTCGAGACGAAGGAACGTCACTGTCGGCGTCGGTAGTCTTCTCGTCTTAGGGCCTCGGGAATTATGGATGCGTTCCACTTCCGGCAACGCGCGAAACACGAAAGCTCGCTTCTCGTCCCATCCCACTCGAGCCCCCACTCCCGGCCGTCTAAACGTCAACCCCTCCACCTGGCGGCGGAACGTACGAGCCGAGCGTCTCTCCGCGTCGAAGTTGGCAACAGCATCTGGAGCGTTAAGGCGAATGAGCGATGTGCCGGTGTCTTGCGGTATGATGGATCGCCCAATACCAGCCAATATGCAGTACTGCGCGCGGAGTGTGGCAAACTGGTATCCATGCATCAAATCGGCGCTAGGCGGAAAGCGCGGCGGTCTGCTCGCGTTTAGGGGATACAGTGTAACGCGCCGGTGTGTCCACCAGCATCTCGTGGTCGAGGTCCTTGTCACCCATCCCGTGGCCATACCACCGCCACAGCGCAGACTATCGCACGGCCATACGGCGCTGCTGGCCAGACTATGCCGGACACGCATCCGCAATTTTCCGTTCGCCGTTCGGGACCGGTGAATCGATATACATACACTCAGCCGTTCGAGAATTTGTCCGGTGCAGATGTCGCGCGTACCTACATACATGGGTGGAGAGTCGCGGTGTCTTATGAGGCAATTGCGCGAGTTTGCGGCTAGATGTCGTTGTGATACAGGAGTAATGGCGGAGGGAAGAGGTTTCGTTTGTTTCATCCCTTTTCCTGTTCTCTTTTGACGCTTAATGCCTATAGAGCTGTCACTTACTCAGATCTTAGAATCCGACCCTGACTCGACATTGCCTAATGCATCTAAAAGTTAATTCTTGCTTTGACATTTGTACCGAATATTGAAAATCCTATTTTTCAATCTAACTTTTAGTTCTTCATAAATTTTGTACAATTTTGGTGCCAAATTGAAAATGCTTAATTGACGTTTAATATCTTATATTTAGAATAGATATCGATTTTGATTTTATTTTTGGAGTTATTCAGTTTCAGGCGAATTGTAGGATGGCTCTGAACTATTCACCGTGATCATTCTCCAGGGGTGTCGATTTGGTTACCGTTTAGATATTGACGAGTGAAACTCGAGAGTAAGGGAACGTTTGTTTTGTCGTACACAGGTCTGGTTTATGTTAATGGTTAGAGAGAACGATTTTCTATGACGTTTCCGCATTCAACGGTTTATTTTGATACGCTTGGATACTAAGCTGCTTCAAGAGGGTTGCTTTAGTAGAATTTTGGGCGAGATGTCTGCCTCTGTCTCGAGTGACGGGGTTGTGAGACAGATTTGCTCTAAGTTGAATTCACTTAGATATAGTTTAGAGAGGTTATGCGAGATGTTATGCTAGGACATACAACGTGTTGTCTAAACACATACGCATCTCTTTCGTTTTTAATAATATCGGTTTCTTTCTCGATAATCACTGCTGTAATGCACGAATGCCTTTTTAAGCATTCGGTAAGGTAAGGTTGTCCTAAAATTTGATTATGACTTGATAGGTAAATATTTCTTTCTGCACAAGATAACGATGATGCTGAAAATAAAAAATATCAGACTTTAATATACGCAGAAATTGGACACGGTGTAGAGTTTGAAATTCATCTAGGAACTGGGCAGTTGATGACTCCTACGTTTTACAAAGCGCAAGCTTATTGACACGGCAACTGAAACGCGAGTCCAGAGAATACCAGCAGTCAGAAAAATAGCACAGCATATGCTTATAATTACTCCTTCCGTTTGTCACAAGGCCTGGTGCCGATTACTCTCATTCGGTGCTCTGCCTACGGTAATGCACGGGTCAAAGGTTCCGAACAATTCAGCTTCTTCGCGTGCAGTAGGTATCCACATACACGCGCGTACGTTTCATTTAGTGTCTTTTTCTTCTTATCCCCACCCTTCCATCTATTTACTGTCCAGGGAACTTTGATGGCGCATAGGATATATTTTGCCTTTCAGAATTCCAAGCTTCGTAGGAATGAAAACGTTACCGACGATCCGGAAAATTCCCAGCGAAAGGCGGTTGACCCGTACCTTTTCGCTCCCCAACCGAAATTTCTACGAAGTTTCCGAACGTTCCTCGCCGAATCGGTCATCAACTCCGCCATGTGTAACTCGCGTCTGCGCATGCGCGCTCGTGCCTGCACGATTACGGTTTTGAACGCGATGGACACCTTCCGCAAATCTCTAACAAGTGAAACGAAATTATCTGCGAAACTGTGGCCCGATAACACGCGATTTAGCAAAATCGATCCTTCCGCGTGTGAAACAAATTATTCTAAACTCGTTTCGAATAGCATTCGTTCGTTCAATTGACTTTTTCGCGATGACTGAGCATAGAATGGTTTGAACTCGAGTTGCCGATAAATTTCTCCGACCATGTTTTCCATCTGAAATAGGATCATTGCAAGAATAGTCGCGTGAATCGGATTCATTTTCAATGATAGTGGATGGTATTGATTTTTAAAGGAAAGCATCGATTAAAAAAAAAATGATATTAAAAATTCAGCGTTTGCAACGCGTGACTGTGAATCCTCCGGGAAAGGACCGTGGAAATATAGGTATAGCCTGAAAGTTGCAGTTAAGAGATCCTTATGCATGATTGATAACTATTTCGCTATGGCGAAATTGGTGAAAAAGGGTTGCAGTTATATGTCAGCCTGGAATGGCAGGGTTTACTGTGAATAACATGAATAAAAATGTGTAAAAAGTTATTTGTTTAAAATATTGTGGTAGGCAAAGTTATTCATCGCTGCACTTGCTTACTATATCTGATTTATAGCACGTGCAAGAGGATAATAAAATATTTTAACACCGAAGTGACTGTTCCTGTTCTACGTTGGGAGTAGATTCACGAGTGGCTTCCGCAGCAGCTTTTAATAGTGAAATGAAGAATTTCACCGATTTATAGTATTGATACTTTTTTCGTGGAAAATAATTAATATACTAAGCACACAAGACACTAAGAATCAGAACGATGGATTAATGTAAATGTACGAACTGAGCGTAGCGATTTACAAAATTGTTTCCATTTTATTTTCTTGATGTGAGCACAAACAGCACTCTAAAATACAGAAGGAAAAATTACGTAACGAGTTCCGTGAAATATCGTTTCAATTTTTACCTCTATATTTGTTGCCTCGTATATTAATTTATACTTTATTTAACAACGTATCATTTTATTCACCACTACACAGATGCAGTATAACTCAATATATATATTATTTCATAACACACATGTACGGCCGAACGTGATATATTTTCACGTGTACGAATAAAATGAGAATAAACAACGCAGATTTTTCATTCGAGATTTCACTCTCTGCAAAATAATATATTTAAGTCAGCAAAATGTTAAAGATTCGTTATAATTAAAGAAAATAGTTCTTGTAAAGATTTGCTCGCATTATTCACTTCTTCAGTCCGAGTGCCGAGTTTAACCGATAATCGCCGAACGCATCGCTATGGCCGAATGCCGAAAATAGTCGGAAATAGCCGAGAGCATACGAAAGGACATACGAGCGTCTTCAGTCGACCGTTTACGCTCGTTGTTATAAATTGTCCTTCATCTCTCGTGGTATCTCCGAGTTTAAATACATCATGACGAATTGTTCGCTATAAATCATTAGAAATACTTTATTATAAAGCACGTACTAGTGGAAGTGACATTACGTGGCGGACAAGCACCGTGTCGAAGAGGTTACAAGTGTGTAAATACATATGAACGGTATTGTCGCGTATCGTCGTCGTTGAGTGATGCTTGGCGGGACCTGTATATGTCAACATCGCAGTCTCTCATCGGAAATAAACGATGAACGCAATCTAGCGTGCCTTCGCTGCGACAATGAGGTTAAATATCGGAGGAAGCTCGACTATGAGTTCGCGTTTGCAACGGTGAGAAGTTTCCTGGTTTCGAGTGCACGTTGGATTATCGCGTTCGTAAATAGAAACGAACGGGAAGTTGGTCCCGGTTCCCCGATAGGAAACAAAGCGAAGGTACAATCGAACGGTTATTCGGCCAACAACTACGAGTCGAAGCTATTGGTTCCCGATATTATCCTTTATTTAGCCATCGGTGGTAATAGTGAACAGCATTAGGAGATCATGGGCGCTCGGATAAGTATTCGATCACGCTATTTTAATCGATCTTATGGATTACGATATTCTCGGAAACTTGACTCTCGCATGAGACGCCTTTTTATCTCTAAATATAAATTAAATATAAAGGAATCGAGCGCCTGCGACAAAGATAGAATATGATATTGATTCTTTATTTGACTAAGAAGTTTCTTTAAAACCTGAGAATTATGCTTCGTGTGCTTCGTTTATTAGAGTAAGTGATAATTTGCATCTTACGAGCCATATTATAAGCCTTCATTTTTGCAATTAAAACTTAACCTCAAAATGACGGTCAAATTTTGTCCTCCACACAATTCTTGCGAATTATAATTCTCGTCTCGAAGGCGATATAATGCGAGGAGAAAGATTAGTGTCGAAATTACAAGGTTGATTCGGTTATTGATTATTCAATGATATTTTACAACAGTAGCACTGCTACTGGGACGGATCCATTTCGTATACCGTAGAGAAAATACTCCATATGGTGTAATAAAGTCTATGTCAATCGGTTTACGAATGTGAAAGTGAAATTTCTCGAAACTGGAAATTATTTTGCAACGTCGTGTAAGCCGAATGAAAAAACAATGCAAACGAATGGGAAGAAACAAATAAAAACATCGGTGGTCGAGAAGAAAAAGAAGGGATTCAGATAAACATGATTTACCGCAACCCGCTATATTTCATAACTAGAACCGTGTAGGAACGCGGGATATGAACGCGAAATACCATCAAGAAATGCAAATGTTTCCGCAAAGAGCGAAGATCCATTAAGCTTCGCGAAATCTCGTTTTCTCTTTCGCTCTCGGTTTAAACCGAGCGTCCTTGCATTTTAATATTTACACTCGTCCGACGAAAGACAAAAAGGAGTGGGAAGCGACGTGGGAGAGGAAAGGAGAAAAGGATGGAGAACAAAATGCCAGCCAAGAGGAAGGAGAGAGGCGGGAAAAAGAAAAAGACTCTCAGGTATATAATATATTTTTTCAACCGATCCTAGAGCGCACGCTCGGTTACATTTCTGCTCGACTCGAATCCGTGGACGCGTTTTTCGCTCGCGTTCGTTCTCGTCCATTTATCCGAGCGCGGCTTTTTGTGCTCGCACAATGACGATCGATATAATCACATTTGCTGCAAGTAGAAACTTATACCGTTTCCTGAGAGAGATTCTTCTTTGTTTCATCATACGTCGAGAGGACGGAGCGAGGGAGAGCCAGTTACCAGCGTGTCGGCCGGAATAAAAATTGTCGGCGGTGAGTTTTATCCACGCGATACTAGCGCCACAGAGCTTTACTCACTGCGCGCGCGGCCTTTATCCAGTTCTCAACGAGGAGACGGTTTTCATTAGGAGACGAATTATCGTCGTGGAGCAAGTTTGCCCTCGTGATGGATAGCCGAATGCTTTTTGCGGGTTCTTACTTTGATTGTTGAATCTAGAGGGCATAAATTGTCTGTTACGTGTATTTTGATTCAGATGATTGCTCGGGGATAAACAGGTTGCGGTTGTCAACAAGGTTCCTTCCTCTTTGATATATTATGCGTCAATTTTGTTGCAGCGTAATCCTCGTAGTACCGTAGAACAGTGAACACATACGAGAAGTAAAGTAAAATGGGAAAAGTAAGAATTATAGAAGATATAATTATGAAGACAATTTTCGTAGCAAGAAAAATATGGAACAGAAATATTATTATGTAAAAAGAGGATGTACAAATTTTATACAGTAAAGTTTGGGGGTTTTCGTAGATTCTCCCGATCACTAGAGCCTTCCGTTTATGTTCAAAACGGTGTTTCTTAATTGTTATTTTCTCGGAACCGTAGGATAAAGCTTACCCCATGAAGTGAGAAAGATGATACTGATTAGAGATGTTAAAGCTTCGGGGAATTCAGTTTAATTCTGAGTAGTATACCGCGCAGAAACTCTGCGATTAAAAAGCCGCAATGCAGAAGTCGGTAGATAGCTGTACGCATTGCTGACTATTCGTGCTTTCACGCTTCTGTAATCTCCTGTGACTCCTAGTCCCGCGCAACAGGGCTTGCCAGATGTGAGAGTGCCTTCTGCACAATTCTGCATGATATTCCAATAAAAGTCGCAACACACGTACACTCAAGGTACTCAGTTTTTATACAAATTCGCAACAAAGATTGTATATTTCATATTTCGAAATTTAGCTAATCGTCTAAAAATATAATTATAATTTCATTCCATGCAAATTCCTTAAATGAAATCAGGAAAAATTTTCACTATTCTGTCAATATCATTCAGCTTCAACACAATGCAGCATATACTTCAGGTTTTAAATATCCAGATTACCTAGAAATATAGTGACTATTTTACGACCTACAAAGAGAAACCTTCAAAAAATGGCATCGGTATTTCCTGCTTTCGAACAAGGATAAAAAGAAAAATCAGAGAAATGGAAAAATGAAAGCACGTAATAGATACATCGAAAGTTACTCAATCGTATTGTATTTCCCAAAATCCGTTCTCTCGCGACTTCCATTTCATTCGGTTCGATTATACCGTGAAAAAATCGGTGAACGTCATACGATCTTCGCCGGTTAACGTCAACAGAAAGAAAGAACGGTCGATGGATTTTCGAAATGGCCACGCAAAAACGCCTTGCTGGTCGGCAATGCAGACTGGAACGGCTTTATCTCGTTATCACCGGTAGAGACCGAGGCAAACAGAGGGGTAACGAGGCGAGCTTCGCAGTTGCGGTTCGCTTTTCCACGTATACACGAATCCTTCTGGTCGATCTCTCGTGTGTATGGACCGAGGGTGGCAGAAAGGGGATTCTGTATGCGAGGCAGCATAGCATTCAGGGTGGGAAGCCGGAAGCTTCCGGGTCGCTCGCGCAACGTCACCGAAAAAGCTCCACGTCGATCGAGCTCTCCGGTAAACGATCACTTTCATCGATCTCTTCTCTCACCTGAAGAGCACCAAGCACACGGAGGAAGATAGTGCAGGCTTCGTTTGCTAGGCAGTCACGGTGCAGTCAATCGCTGAAAGAGATAAGACACACCATATAGCTGTCGAGGAGATGGTTTCCGTTGAGAAGGCATTTGCAAGTTAGCTGGGTTACGGGTTCCTTCGACTTCCGCAGACCAGCGAGAAGAGTTTGTTCGCGAGAAGCACGTTACAGTCGCGAAAAACTCTTCAGGATATTCTATCTAGCGAATTTCGAGCAATGATCGATCCGTTCTCAACGATAGTACGTTCAAGGGTGCAAGTGTCATATAGAGATCTTCACAAAGTCTTTACGCTGAAAGGGTGAACCTAGGCAAAAGGTCGGGCTGAATGTTTTCGGTACCGTTCTTTGAACTGTATTCACTTAGACTCCTCTCGTTTGAAACACTCCAGTGCTTCTTCTCTATTACCATTTCGCTTTGGGTTCTCTTGGCGCCAAGGATCGCTTGGTCCACTGATTCGCTTGACGTCAGGACCCTCTCGTATTCAGAGTCTTAGGACTTACTTTGCTAAAGGGACTCTTCAATACTGGACTTGACTTGGGATCGAGGTCAGGTTTACTGGGAACTCCTCCATCTGAGAGTCCATTCAGCGCTAAGGTTCATGGTCGCTATGGATCCCTCGACTCTTATCCTACCCATTTGTAAGTCCACTTGACGTTGCGCTTACTTCCTATATTGCTACTTTAATCCAGACGAAGACACGCACGAGTGTGTATTATTTTTCAATTAATGAGAGTGTAGATTTGTCATGAGATCTGTGCTTTGAACATTAAGATCAAAGTTGAATATACTCGTAAGGAGGATTAACACAGGAGCCTGTGAAGTACAGTTCCAACGTGTATCCTTCTGGTATCCACTATAGGAAGGTCTCCACGTATCATATTACAGGCTACTAGTGACGAAGCTTAAGCACCGAAGATGTTTCGCCGTTTAGAGCGTTTAAATCAGGATTCACGTTGGAACGAGGGTTTCTCAGGTCGTTTCTATGATGATTTATGAGCGGAGCCACAAGCAACGATACGCCACGGCACACGACCACGTGCATGCGAGGGAATAATTATTATTAAATTACTTGACCCAACGCACCGAGCGGAATCTCGTTTCACGGCGTTACTGACACGCATGAATGATTACGTTTCAGGCCCTAATTTAGACGCGCGATATCGCATTATACGGCTTGCCATGTACGCTTCGCTCGGATTCGATTACACCATAGTCCACCTGACCTGATATCTCATTCGCCTCTGCGATTAGCCCGCCGATCATCACCCGTGGAATCCACGTTGTCGTTGACCCTTCGTTCGTCCAGGTTCGCTCGGAACTTCAAGTATCTTAAATACTTTGCCCGTAATGTCCAACATGTGGTCCACTAGGTGCTGGTCCCCACGCCTTTAGCGCGAACAAGGCGACCCGACATGTCCTCGAGGTGAAGCTTTAGGATGCGTTTGGTTCATTAATTTTGCGAGACAGGATTACAGAAAATTGAATTGCATTACTAAGCATCCTATTATTGCTTGTGGTCACCGATGACATGGATCAATTGTGCAATTGTGGAGTGAAACTTGGAACTGTAGGAGTGGATAAATTGGAATTTTGTTTTGCAACTGCGGAGACATCTGGTGTGAATTTTGATCACATCAGGAGATGCTATAGAAATTGGGTTGTAATATTGTAAGGATTGAAGCTAATATTGCATATGACTGCATGTATATAAACTATTTCATTAACTTATCTTATGGTAGGTTCAATGAAAGCTGAGTTTTCTATCTACTATGTTCCTTGTTAGAATCCTGTATAATCCTTTCTTATCCCATAACACAATATCAGAGTTTCTCAACCAGTTTCAGTTTCATAACTGGATTTCACTAAACAGGGCCTCAAGATTTTTAATATCTACTAATTTCTCGTAAACAAATACCTTACAGTAATATTCTATTATAGTAAAATTACAAAAATATTAATTGCAGAAATATTCTAAGTAGAATAATTAGCACGATTGAGTAAAAAGAACAAATACGAGTTTTGAAAAAATTTGGAAAGTATTTACAAGTAAATTTATTAATAACGATACTCTACCTTCCTAGAAAGAACTTCTATCTCGCCTCACAGTTCTCAAAAGATCTCAAAAAATCAGTCTGAAATGAGTTGTTCCCTGATTATCGAAATTATCACAGGAACAGTCTCCAAAATATCCATACAACTCTACCATTCGAATATTCATGGAACAATGCGAAAAAAAGAAATAAAAGAAAAGAACTACAATCTACGAAATTCCATATCAGATTCCACGTATCCCAGTCCGAAAGCGCGTTACAACAACGAACATTCTCCCTTTAATGCGTTTACACAGGACGCTGGGCATTGATTAAACGTCCGTGGAATATGTAACGCAGAAAACTCGTGTCGGTGGAATCGAGTTGCGGCGTGAATTCTGTACGTCACCGGCAATCGAATTGCGGTCTGAACCCAGCCACAACGGCTAGGGTAGAGTTTTCAAAGGTACGCGAACGGAGAACACGGCATAGTGATAAAAGGGGAACTGGAAAATCTAACCAAGGGTGTTATCAATCCGTTTCACGAAGTCCCGTTACGATGACATTTCGTGCTCGTGAGGGCGGGGTTTTCAAAATACAGGAAGCCCCTGAAAAAATTTGAGCGAGTCCTCGACAGTGGTAATCACGCGTTGACGCGTCCTCTAGCTGATTTTTATTTCCTTGGTGGATGCTTCTGTGTTCTCCTCGTATCGTACCAAAAATGGCCCCAGAGTTTTCCGAATGGACCATGCGTGTGGTCTGTGGTGCCTATCGTTCATATACTCACAGCCAGAGGGATTGTAAGGGGTTCGAAGTTTCTCGCAAGTAACTCGGCGGATCCACCGTGTCCTATAAATAGAAGTTCCCGGACTACCTATGGTATCCACGTGTCTGAGGTATGGACCTGTAAGGTGGCCTTACTTGACGAGTCCACTGGCAGGCCTAAGAACGAAATACAACCCTTCCTTTTTTCCTCTCGTTCTAACGTATCCACGTACTCTTCGACGCGAAGAGAAGCACACCTCAGATCCACCGATCCCTCACCTGGTTGAGTATTTCATGTGGTACGTCTCTGTTTCGACATCTCAGACACACATACACAGCGACGAATGATAAGAAAAGAAATTCCTCGTCTCGACCCGACGACGAGAAGGTAAGGTACCATTATCGGGAGGGCCGTTCTTTGGGGCGTTGATCGTGACGAGGAATCCGAAGCGAGCATTTGTCTTCTTCGAGGTGTATCCAACCGTTTATTGGATTCGTGAACTTTGCCACGGGGTATGTAATAACCGAGCAGGCGAAACCCCGTAAATCCGTGAGGAAAGAAATGGTCGAGAATAGAAAAGAAAGAGAAAAAGGGATAGAGAAGGAGAGAGAGAGAGAGAGAGAGAGAGAGAGAGAGAAAGAGAGAGAGAGAGAGAGCAAAGGGAGCAGGAGGGCCGGAGAAAAGGAGAAACTGGCGCTCTTAAGAAGTCCGGACAGATGGAATGATATTATTGTGCCATTGAAACGAGCGCGGTATTGAAAAAGTTTGCCCTCTACGTATTCCGATAAATGATTAATGCATGGCAACGTGGAAAATTCCTCAATCGATTTCTATCTACCGTCCATGCGCGTTTCTAGACAGCGATCATTTCACTCCTTTCGGGCGCCATTTCTGCGATTATTCTGGATTACGCCTCTGTCAGGAATCGCGTTTAATTTTTGTCGAAGGTGAAAATTCAGTTTCTTGTCATGGGAAAATTGCAAAGTTAATTACCCGCTAGGTCTCGAGGAGGTCCGTCATTTCCATTTCTGTGGATTATCAGTGCTATTAATAGTAGACAAGAGGTTGGAGATGAGGATAAATGGAAAAAGTAAATTAATTTTCGGACATTGATTGCGGAGAGACCGAGGAGAGATAATTTAATAAGGTTAATAAGGCATTGGATAGACTGTTCTAAGTATATAAGGACAATTTAAATTTCCTATGCACCGAGTTGGTATATTCTGTTCCACGAATGCGACTAGCATGGTCCTATCAAAGGGAGTTAAATATTTAACGCTGTTTAAATATTTCAGAAGTATCTATTATCGTCATTAAATGTAGTTATCACAAAGGCTGGAACTGGGTCTTACCATAAAACAAGAGACAGGACTACTAGCGCGCCATCTACTTAATCGCCAATATAACTATCCAGGCGTGGCTTGCCATAAACCGGCATTCCCTTCTATGAAATAGAATTTTTAACAAAAACTAATGGATAATTAAAACCAAGGTTAAGCCCACTCAACATTTCAGCAAAAAAGTCGCAACGATACTATTACCATACGCCAAAGTTTGCAACAGACAGGAAGGAAAAATAAACAACTCTAAACCAGCAGCGTGCTAGCACAGTCTCATTTTCTTGAATCTTTGTGCAACCACAACTTCCAAACTAACAACTTGTATTTCCAGGGTTTATTCGAACCATTGTACCACATCACAAAGTCGGACTCTCGGCTCCAGCCGTGCAATCAAGCGATGCGGGACGATAGATGCAAGTACCGTAACTTGTTAATGTTCCTAGCCACTTGCAATAACTTTTCTCACCGCGAAAAGCAAACGTCCGACCTCGAAACTTCATTCGAGAAACAAAATCACAATATCTTGGTCAAAACCGACGAAGAACTTTCGAAATAAATCAATTAAAACATAACTTTTTAAAGCTTCCATGTGTGCCGGCAGAGGGCTACAAAGTTCACAACGTATTCTCGCAAGTACTAGCTAAATGTTCCTTTTTTGAAAGTATACTTACTTACCTTCTATTTATAAGCTTTGTATCGAGTTGCAAGCTGTAACGTCGTTAACCTAAGCTTACTCCTGAGTAATTGCACATAAATATTAGCGTGTTCCAAATAAAAATACTGTACTTTTATTTTCTGACTGTTTTTCTGCAAATCATTCTATTTCATGGTAAAAACTCTCACGTGAGCGAATTTATATGCTAGGTGTGTATCTTCTTCCTTCGTTCTTCACATGAAACCACTGGGGAACGGATCGAACAGGAATCGCTGGCGCGACAATGACTCCGGGAACCATCGCGTTTCCGCCGTAAATACATTTTCGGCACGAGCTTCTGCTCTCCTAATCGTAAACGCCGCTGGATGCAAATGCACCAATCGGCGAGCGGAACGGGGGTCGGCTGCGTTTACCGCAACAGAATATCGATGCCGTGGAAAGTTTGATCATACGAATCCGCGGAGAGGGTAAACTTTCTGGGTACCCGACGGCTATCTGAATATTCATCGGGCCGCGACTGGAAACGCAAAAATTTTATAGTCGTGCCTGTCGCGATGACTCGCAATAATCTTGCGCGTTTTCCGAATATGCCGGCGTCGAATTTATTTTTGAAATTTGGAACGATTCGTGTAACGCGTCCTTCGGAATTGATACCGAAATGGTGTAATTATTTCATTTCGTTTGCAATAGTACACGTTTTAACTTTTCCGTGTGATTTATTTGGAATTATTATTCACTCGAATTCTATTTCTTCAACGAATATCCCTATTTTTATATTCGCCACGAAAAATACTTCATGAAATTTAGAAAACTGTATTTTCAAAGCTACTGTCGAATAATAGTATTTAAAAATTCGATAACATTGTTAGAAAAATCCATGAAATGAAATCGTCGGTTTAAAGATTGTCTCGAGGATCATATCGAAATAACCATAAGTCCAGAATAATACCTATAGTACCTGGAAGCGTATCACGAGCAACTCGATTAACTACGCGAACTTGACTCATTTTCAAGAGAGTAATCCCATTTCACCTAATAACGATTAAATCCAACCAAAGTATCTCCACGGAAATCGCAGTCTCCACCAACAGTAATTAATTTTCGATAAATGACCGGAATTCTTCCTGCCTGGACTCACGTATATCGGAAATTCACGAGGACTCATTTTGATGGAAAAATTCCTCGATTCCCTGTGATTCGCCCGACTAAAAAATCGCTGCGTAATTCTTAACACTAAATCTACCACGGTCAAATAATCGGTGAACGAAGAGGCAGTAGAATCTTCAAAATAATGAAATAACAGGAGGCATTGAAAGATTTGTTGCACGAATACTGGAAGAAAAATTTCATAGGAGAGTGACTGCGACAATAACAACGAATGAGGAACATTGACCGAAAATCTAGAAACGGTTATTAAGGTTATGGTAGGTTTAGTATTAAGCGTCTGGAAAGTCCGATGTTCGCGGGCCGATTTATCGTTATGTGCTGCGAATAATACAAAAATTCCTTCCGCGTGAGTAGAAAAGCTTGGCGAAACAACAAAGCCTCGGTTAAAACGCGTTTACGGCGCGTCTCGCAGCACGTTTATTTTCATTCCGACTAATTCGGCATTCAGTCGGCATAACCACGGAGAGTATCGATTTCAAGCCGCGCTGAAACGTGTTTTTAACGTTCTTTTCATTCGTATAATCACTCGATCGAGCCTCCCCCCACTCCTCGGCTGCACGCGTTGTGCACTTCCGCGACGCGTTGCGGCCGCCTGCAGCGATTCGAGGAACGCACGAAATCGAACGCGCTCTGGTTCGTATGCAAATGTTCGGAAAACGGCCAGGACGAGGTGGGAGGTGGGGGCTGGAAAGAGTGGTTGAACGTAATGCGTTAATGCGCGGTTTAATGCTGCGGTATTGGGTTGCGTGTTTTGCGAGACCAGGTGAATCGAATGCCTTAGCCGATGACGATGCGGTTCGTTAGACGGGTGAACACGATGCGTGCGACAATTAGATCTGTACAGAGCTGGCAGATGGCGCGGCGTAGTAAATGACCCAGAGGAATTTGTCACTTCATTCTAACCCCACTTTTGTGTCCTTGGATAGAGATAAAGGTGTAACTCATATAAAGGTTATAATGCTTTTAAAATTTTTATCGTTTTTGGTTCTGGGTTGTGATTTCTAACGTAGTAGATTCTGACTTATTTTAATTATTTATTCTTTGAGACTGTATCTATGTTATTGTATGGTATACCTTCTTTGTCCACGACTTATTAATTAGTCGATTAAGTTCCTCATCCAATTTGAATTATGGTGTATCGTTGGTCATTATATTTTATTTATTTTAAATCGTGCGTATGAATTGGTTTTGAAATTTTTATTAAATCTTTTTACGAATATCATATCTTTACTATCTGTACTATAATGTCAGGGTCGGTGTCCCCTTTAAATCCGATCTCGTTCCCGTCGCACAAATTCTGTAGATTATGTTCAAAGTGTCCAGAAGAAGCTTTCTGGCAACTCTTTTGAGTGGACAAGTAAAATTGAAAGGGTTTCAAACGAGCGAACGGAACGGTCGTATATTCTCGCGATCCTGACACGATTACCACGAATATTCTCGAATGTATGATCGTCCTATCGTATTACGACACACTCGAAACTCTTTTTACGAGAGCCCTCGGTGCCGCGGATTTGAAAACTCGGCACTCTTGAAGCCGAGGTTACGCTCGTGTTTGAAAATGCGTGAAGGGGTAGTGAAAATAGGACAAAGATCTGGTAAAAGTCGAAGAGCATTAAGGATACGTCACCTTTTTAGAGCATCGCCTACGTCATTCGTCGACAAATCCTCTTGGTCTTCGAACAAGAGCCTCGGCATACTCCACACCGTACCTCTTCCCCTTGTCGAATTTTTATGCATTTGATTATCCAGGCACAAATCTAATTTCACGGTCGAATGGTAAGCTTTGATTTCGTACGATCGTAATATCAACAACAATCTAGCAACGATTATTAAATTTTGCTCACGTACTATGATACTATGTGCGCACCTTCTGCGTCTCGAATTTATTCCCTATTTGCAAAACGTTAGCATATTTACATCTAAAAGTGCATTTAATTGCGACGATTCATTAAAATTTATTTTAGTTGTAAAATTTTCTATAAGATTTTCTCACCCGTGGCCTCTTAGTTTCGACGGACTTATTTCTGAGTACCTGGTTTTCTAAAATTTCTTAATTCCTGAAAATTAAGTTTTATGCTATCCACAAACATATTGAACATTTCCAACAGACTACAAATACACATGTAGTCCTACCCGTGGCAAAGAGGTTTTGGTTAAATTCAATAACACTTGTTCCTTCATTATTTCCTCCACAAGGTTTAAATTTATCTTTTTAATTCATTAAGAAAATGAATTTAACATTCTGTCTCTGCCAGAGCATTTGACATCAATATTAAATATAATATATTCAAATAATTTTGCATTATCATGTTCCTCAGAAACGAATCCTCAAACAAACGAGTTTGTTTCCCCATTCGTGTCAGCCCACAAGAAGTACCGTGTAACCTAATAATATAACTTAAATACTATGAAATATGATATAAAATATCGAGCAAAGAATGGCGACCCCATTTTCGGGGACGAACCAAGCCGAACAAACGTACAAATTTATACCCTTAGTTTTCAAGAAAGACTTCCCCGCCACGTTTTAACCGCGGTGGGGGAACCCGGTTGGACTCGTGACTTCACGGAGTTTATCTCGGCCCGTTTCCATTGAATAATTGCGCGAATCCTCGGTAGGTGGCGGCGATTCGTTACCGGGCGGACGTGTCGTTCGATTTCTCAGATCGCAGCAGTCGACAGTAGATCACACGCCTCACGTGTCGCTGGTCTCGCCGTGCAGTCCCGGCATGCCCTGTGCCGTGGTGGGGGTCAGGACGGTTTCGTGACTCGAGGGTACGAAGCGTGCCGTAAGCGGCGCTGCGAACTTCGCTTCGCTCGATCGTGCACATGCATTAAAGAACGCTTTTCCCGCGCGGTCGCCGATATTCGCGATAGGTGGCAGTCGCCTAGCTGAACACTTTATTGCCTCGTCGTCGCATGGCCACGCATAATTTTCATGCAACCTCGACGCGTCGCAGCTAGCGTCGACCCCGAGCGAATTAATTAACGATTAAGTGTCTCTTCCCCCACTACCTTGTCTGCTGACGTCTATCCCGCGACCACGCCCCGCTACCTCGCAGAAATGCTGATTATCAGCGTTTAATTATTGCGGGCTAATCGTTGGACGTGTCGCCGGCATAGCTTGTGCCGAGATAATTGGCCGTGACGCGTCTATTGTGCGCACCCCCACTCCTGTGCCTCCTTTATTTTCGCGCGCCGCGCCAAACACTTGAAATTACCAGAGCCTCCAATCGTGCGCTCGAATTTGCATTGATATCGTGAAGGATGTTTCGCGGCTTTTTTCCCCTTTTTCATCGCGCTTGAATTAGCGTGAAGGGTAGTGTCGGCAAGTGGATTTCGATATACGCGTTATTCGCTGAGTAATGAGCCGATGAAAGTGGAGGAATATGGTTATTTGAAAGTCATGCTTTCGTCGCTTCCCTTTGCTAATATATTTTATCGACACATTGGAATGTTGATTTTTGCCGTTATAAATTATTCGAATTTGAAATGTGCACACTAGGAGTTTTAGCAAATTTATTCCTGTTCGTTTTCGTTGGATTGAGTTAGAATGTGGAAATTTGTTTCGCTTATGAAATGTGTCTCATATAGTCGGAAGTGTAGGCAAGTAACGGTGATGAAAAGTAGAATAGCAGGATGGAATGGATATTAAACGTCGAATCAGGTTAATCGAACTGGAATGTCTTTCGTTTACTGGACATCTTGCCAATCGAACAGTCTAGATTATCGACTGTTCGTTCCTTCCTGGGTTTAATATTTGAATTGACAATCGGAGATGAAAAGTAAATGATCGCTACGTTTGCTACTTTCTGATTGGTCGTCAAGAGATGGACAAGATCAACCGAGCTAAATTTTTCTGTTACGCATACTCGTCTCTAGTACCTCTTTTCACCGCTGTTTACTATGCACTAACATAAATTCTCGACGAAGAAACCATTCAACTTTGAAACATCGAAAATTACTTCCCGAAACTATGAAAAAAGCAAATAAAATTTTTTAAAGCACAGAAAATTCAGTTGAAACTACCTACCAAATTTCAAATGGCGATAAGCAATCAAGGCATCAGAAAAGTATTTTAATAATAAAAATAAAACAAATTTCATAATGACGGAATAAAATCGACATGGTCACAAATAATCACTAGAAATTAAATAACATTTCCGATTGAGAAAACCACTTTCTTTTCTTTGAAAAGAATCAGAATTTGCCAATTGACCTAACATACACGAGATTTGCAGTCTACAGAATTCCGAATTTTTTCCAGTTAAACAAAGAACACGCGTTAACCTTAACGAACAGCGAACAAGCATTGGAGCAAGCACGCGACACGAGTTTCTCTATTTCTAACGGGGCCAATTTTTTCCTGGCGCAATTTAAATCCGCTTACCGTCCCGACGGCGGCACAAGTATTAATTTAAGTTTCAACAACGAACATCCAAAGTTCGTGGAAACAGGGTCGTGCTGGGTCCGCCTCGGTTAAAATTCGTCGCAAAATTCGTCGGGCTCTAAATTAAGCGTCGCGGCCGTACATTTATCATGGTATGCGCTCGCGCGCTCATGTCACGCGACAATATCACGCGTTCGTCTCAGTCCCGCTTCCTGTCTGCCCTCTGGCGGCTGAAATTACACCCTTAATCGCGAATATTTATCCGCAATTATTATCGTCGTCCCTCGAACAGGCAAAATTACGTGCATTTACGTACGCAGATGGCCCCGAATAATGGGACGGTTTAATTGCGTGACTGCAGGACGAATCCTGGGAATTGTACGAGCTCTGCAGTAGTGCTCGCTAGCGCCACGTATGGACGTGTGCGCGTACTATGCTGGTTGAGTGAGTTAAGGCAGCTGGGCCGCTTTGCAGCCTCCTACGGCAGATAGTTAATTACTTAATTACGTTGCCGTAATTAGCTCATAGTTTTGAAGTCGGGCACGGACGGAGGCGCGTGATTAACGAATTGCCGTGATAATAAAATCGCTGTCGAAATTCGCGTTCACGCCCCTTTGTGTCGTAGACGCGAATATGCATTGTGCAAAAGCCACTGCATTTCGTGCGGTTTTACTTTGACTGAAATTTATCGCCTTATTATTTTACCTTTTTCGTTCGTACGTGCTGTTCCGTGTGTCATAACTTTTATCTCTGGCAGATTCGAGCAAGGTATTATAGAATATTAACGTGTGCGGAAATTAGTAGGTTATAGTTCTTTAAGGACCTGAACATGAATTTCTTCTCATTAACAATTAGACAAGCTATATAATATTCTTCAACATATAAAATTCCGTTCTATTCATATTTTCCTTTGCAAACATGTAAGTCGTATGTTTTGGAATCCAATTAATGGAGGAACTAGAATTTTTCAAAATTGGCACGTACGGTGCTTTTGCTCTCAAATTTAGATCTACTTCTGCGCAGAAATTATTATAATTGCCTACGACGGTGATGAATTCTGGCCGTGACAGTCGATTAAGTAATTTTTAAGGGAATCGAAGTATTCGTAAAAATAAATAATTCGCTATAAATATATCGTGTTATGATATAAAGATGTCAAAAATCTCCAACATGAAATGTCAACAAGGATTCGAGACCTTAACCTCAAAAGAGCAATTTATTGTATAAATTGTCGCGCGTTTTAATCTCTCTCGATGGTAATTGGCCGTACTAAACAGAGGTAAGCTTCCGTGCTTGACGATCGTTGAAAAATATTCCCTAGGAATTTCGTGTTCGGACCACGTATAAGATAAGCTCAATTTTAATTCCTGGCTTTTCATAGAGGAAAATATGGCGTCGCGGCGTGACAGTATCACGTGGCGTCACTAGTTCGACACACGAGTCAGCGAGGTCACGATTTCTCTAGAAGAAAAAGCCATGATGATAGGGCGGGTTCCATCGCTGCGCCAAAGAATTAAAGTCACGTTTACGTGTAAAGAGGTTCGCTGTTCACAGAGGCAGATCGTTATCCGCCGTAATCGATAACAGAAGGGGTTCCGCTTATTTCAGCGAATTCAATTTCAAATCGAGCCCTCCGGCGGTCCCTTCTCTCTCTTTCTGGGTACCCGTCCTAACCAATTTAATTACGGCATCCTTCTTTGTGATGCGATATGTTACCGACCGAGCCACCGATACGCGAATAGGATTCGAAGCAGGATCCTTCGCATAGATGATATCCTTTGTACGATGTTACATTCCTCGTGTTGTTTAAAGAGATTTTCCTGCTGGCAATATGAACGGTGAATTATGTAATCCCTTTTTAATCTCAGATCAGAAATTTCTTGTTTAATTAAACGCAAAAAGCAGTGGCAGGGAAGGTAAATGGCGTAACTTTTCTTATGCATAATTCGTGTTACACGTAAAAAGTATAAAGATATATATTTATTTTGCAAGTAAAATTACCTACTTTTTCGGGATGTTTCGAGGATAAAAATGTTGGGAAAAATTAGGTCACAGTTCTTGCGGAGTTAATTAAGTTTCGCCAGTGTTGTGATGGAGTGTTGAGAGATTTTTCAAATTAAACAAATCCTTCTGGAATTCAATAAGTAGAAGAGTGGTTGAAAATTCTGTGGGTCAGTTGTTCAAGTGATTATATTTTCAACATTTAAAAAAAGAAATAAGACTATTTTCATATGTTCTGTATCTCGTTGCACGAATGGATCGTGCCACAGCCTCGATTACTTTAGTAATATCCACCAAACTGTATCACGCAAGTAAATATTCGTCAATTATTATTTCTTGGTTAATTCAATTTTTTGTGGACTATATAGCATTTGAAAACATAATGTAATGACACTGATAGATCATCCAATCATCCAAAATAGATAACCTGGATAACATACCTGTGCTCCATTTTTTAAACAATTTGCTATGCTATTCTCATGTTCTTCAGGACTATCAGGTACATGCGAGTAGGATATTGTTATAAATTGCCAATTATCGATAAGGTCTAATATCGAATACACATAAAATTCAACTCCTCGTTCATCGAAACCGAAATCTTAGAATCCAACCCTCCGAACGTTACACCGGTCTAATCCACGCGATTATTCCGATATTTGAAACAGTCAAGTATATTTAACCGGATTGCTTTCATCCGCGACCATATTGCGAGACACAACCAGGCCAAAGCTTCAAAGCCAGATCGGAACGTCTCCCTGGGGACGTTTTCCCGTTTGTATGCTTAACAGTAATGACAGTCGGCCCTTTGAAACTTGTATTCGTCCCTCCCTGCCCCGTCTAGTTCTTTGTCTTGAATACTTTTCGCCCATACTCTCAAGGTGTCAGCTGCATTCTTAGAAGTCTTCGTTCTTTGCATCCTGCCTTACCGTTGAAACGAGCGTCCCGCTTTTCACCAGGAGTCTTTATGCGCGAAAACGCGACCAGCCGTATTCATCCCGCTTGAACTCGTTGCCCTTTTTCCCCTTTCTTTTTCCCCACCGTCGAATCCTTTGCTCACCGGCAATTTTTACGCCCATTCGCGGCTACGAATCCGCTAAATACTCGGATTACCAGGCTGCTGCGGTACCAGAGCTGGCAACCGTCAAGAGAATGTCACCAAATAGCTTTTACCTCTCACGTCAATGACCTGGGAACCCTTTTGCACACTCTCAGTTAACACAGGGTCAAAATGACTTGTCTTAGTTATTTTAAACTTGCATTTTCTGGAATATAGGTTTTCCTCCATTGAATGAAATTAATTTTAATTCTCCACTTTGGTAGAAACTTGACTATCTATAACTATTAATCCATATCATACCATTTAGCTACTCAGTATAGGTCGGTGTTTATATTCCATAAATGAATTTAAATAACATTTCCTTGTTTGAACAGTTAATACTTATTAAAGTAATGGAAGTTATATTGCATATAGTTGCCTTTATCTATAGTCTTGAACATATGCTACAGAATACATAGTGGTGTAAATGGGAAAATTAATAGTAAATTTAACGCCCTGCTTATGTAGAGGAGTAGTGTCGCCACTTTTATTGGCGATTTTTCTTACCAATTGGAACAACGTTACATTATTAACATCAGATTTAAACGAAAGCACGATTGGGAGGACGATTTATTTCACTGATGATATGCTTTATATAGTTACAGTTTCAAAATTAATAACACATTTATAACTAGGACTACCGACTAGTAATGTCTACATAAATATGGTGATCATAAACGACACCAATTAAAGCGTTAGAATGGAAATAAATGGGTATAAATAATTTTGTTTCTATCTGAGGAAGAACCGATATGAATTTAAGAAAAATAGTGTTTCTCAAACAAGTCGTTTTGATACCCTTGGTAGTTACAGTGTTAAGGATATTCGTTGATGATGATTCAAATTTTGAGTTTACGATGGCAAAACAAAACTGTGTTTCTCTCGTTATACTTCGTTCATATAAATTACACAATGAAATAGTACGTGTTTGTAAATCCATTTTACGTAATGCTTAAATCCCAGTTTGTCCGTGTTAACTGGCACAATTATCGTATATTATTGTAAGATTTCTGTGAATTAATCATGTTAATAGTGAAATAACTTTTTCAAAATATAATTTAGCTGCGTTGATCATTTTAAAACGTAATTATACCATTTGAAACATAAAATTAAATACAGTAACTATAAATATTTCTTTCACATTTATTTCATAACTTACATATATACAATACTCACTACGAATGTCCAAAAATTGGACACCACCAGTTAAAAGCTAATTCACTCACTGAATCCAAAGCTGATGCATCAAGTAGTAAAACCAAAAATAGGAAAAAAGAAACTGGGACAATAATGACTGTAACAATGAAATTTTCCATAACAGCACGGTATAATATAAATGATATTGGCATGATGTATTAAACCTCGTTAAAAGTAATTCAGTTATCAATGGACCACGTATTCACATCATCGATAAACTTCCTTTTAATAAACGTACATACCTGGGACGATAAAACGGCAAATGGTGGACTGAAATAAAACCCGACCCGGCGTTAAAATTAGCAAATGAACATAATATAACGGTAATACTTTACCCGAGGTTCGTTGTACCAAAAGCGAGCGACAATGGATCGCGTCCTTTCTATTTCCGACTCTCGTTCGTCGGTCCGGGAAATTGGATCTGCCATGTTCTCCGTGGACGAGCGTCGTCTTTCAGTACTTTGTTCCCTCAGCCACGCTCTTTGGTAAGGCTGCCTAAGTTTTACTCCAGTAAAACGGGCTTCCCCTTCCACCTCGTTTTCGTAGTCAAAAAAATTAGGGCTAACGGCACACTCGATGTGGAGAACTTGAAATGATGTCTGTTAATTCTAGGACAATCGAGGAAGGAAGTATGTTGTATCGAGGTACAGTTTGGAATTAACGGTTAGAACTTTGTTGATGGAAACAAGATGGTCGAATGACACGTTCAATTTTGGAGACATATTACCGAGCTCCTAGTGGGAAAGTTACATTAGGATACTTGATGCGAGAGAAAAGGTTAACAAGAAATTTGAGGAAAATTTACAATGGTAAAAATATAGTATCCAAAATTCTAGTCTCAAATCTTAGTTTCCAAGTCGTCAATGGAAAAGTGTTTTCTTTATTTTCACGTTGCGAAGAAATTTCGGGATACTCTGTCTTTCATGTTGAGCCACTAGGGACTAATTATGAACTATCGAATTTGCTATGAGTCACTCAAGAACAGATATAAAGGTTATTAAGATTACTTGGTATGATTATCCATTTACCACAAGCAAGCGTATTGGCAGTCTTAAGACGTTTTGCCACCTAACTCACTAGCGCCACCACGGCTCATATCTGCGATAAATTTAATCATACACAGTGGAATTATTTCCTAATTTCACTGAAATAATCTTGCAATCTTCCTCATACTACATGTGCCATATTGTTTGCACAAGTTCTCCTCCTTAATAACAAAGTGTTCTGTCTGCCGTGTATTCAAGTCTCATGTCATGTCACTGCAACCAATCCGAAAAATACCCCAAAAATGTCACTCGCGTCAAATTCCTGACCTATGTTAGTAGTATTTTCAAAGTAAAGTTTTACTTATATAAAGAAATATTTATTCTTGTCGATTGCCTGTACTGTAACTGTAGGGTATTAGCGTAGGCGCAACAAACCGTGAACAACGTTCCCCTTCGTGGCCTTTTTTTCCACGAACTTGGCGGGAAGAACAGACAAAGTCTTGGACATTGCTCATACTCGACAGTAAAACCGTGCATAAGTGACGTGTCGTAACGTTAATTCTGCGCAATCGTAAAGCGAGTAATATAAAATATATTACCCCTTGTCGCGACAATCTCGTTCAAGAGTCAGTTTCACGCGCCTCGCTTCAGAGGTCACCACTGGCGGCGAGGATATTGGGTCGTTCAGCGCTGACTTCATTATGCACCGCGATATAGCGCAGAGGTCTCTTTGTTATTTCAACTCGTACTCATAACTGTTGCGATGGGACTGCATCGTCGTTCGCTTTATTGTAACGAAATAAGAGAAGCTGTTAAAAAGATCATAGTGGGATCATTCTGTATAAAATTCTATTGATCTGGAAAAATACAGGAACAATTAGAGCTGTGTGCATACAACTTTTATTCCTCACTGTGAAACAAAAAGGATTCGAAAAGTGATCAACAGCTCTAAATAATTAGGTTTACCTTTTTCAGTAATCTATTTCGCTCTTAAAAGAGGACGAGAAGCGGTTGCGTGCGGCAAGCCTGTTTTAAGGTTAGAACAACACAGGTCTAGCCTGTTTGAAATCATAGACTTAACATAAGACACTTTTCAGGAAGAAATAATTTGTGCCCGCGTATAATATAAGGATGAAATAAATTCCTTTTAGAGACTTTAGTATGTCATAGTGAGTGAATGTTGAATGACGTATCTGATGTGTTATTTATTTCGCTTGGGTGCGTCAGACTAGCAAAAGTTAGCTCAGGGACCTCGTGTGGCTCATTGAGGTCCATCATCTCACCCGTGAGGATTGGAAGGGAATTGAAACTATGGTACTTAGCACCTAACTGGACGGCACGTGTGTAAATCTGTCGAGTCTTTTGTTCTACTGACCACGATGTCTTGACAATCATAGCGATTTTACGACCTCGTTATAGCGCACGGACTATACCATGATGTTGGAACGAATCAATTGTGCGCCAGAGGACGCTTGTTTCCCTTTGCTTTCGATAGGTTTATGACATTCTCAGCTGTAAAATTGTGTTCATTGCTAGAGACATATTATACCAGGTGTGCTGTACAGAGGCTGTATTGTCTCTAGGTAGCAAATCTCTGACTTTATTCTGCACGTGGATTCAGAACGTGAAACCACAGAGTGAATTCTTTGAATCTAAAATAAGGGTTTCCTGATCTCACGGTGAACATTTTCGCAACAATTGTTAATTCGTTTAAAACCAATGAGGGCAAATTATCATTTCCACTTCGTCGAAATGCATTGGTCAATATGGGATAAGTATGAGAAGAAGATTTAATAAATTTCTACCTATCACGTCGCTAAAGTAACAAATTTTCCGTAATTTTATAATTTGTTCTAACAACTCTGAAAAACAAAAGCCTCGTTATTTCAAACACCACGCGCGTCAAGTGTGCATGTACAGACAAAACAATAAAAGGGCTTTTTAACGCGGGAATTAAAAATGCAGCAGCGCTTATAAACTATAATTGAAACAAAACGTTTCACAATTTCACGTTGTGGCAAACAAAGACCCTGAATCAGATTACTTTCTCGATTTATCGCGCAACAAGCGACAAAGACTACGTTAAAAAGCGCTATTCACGGATCGCTGTGTAACATCTGTATTTAACCTTTCTATCGTTTGATACGAAGACCAATTGGCCAATCACGAAAAACACCAGCGAAACCATAATATTACGAATGTAACCTTCATATCAAAGGATTTCCGTGCGAGTATTTCCATCGAAACGAATTTAATCTGGTGCAAAACGCGATCGCAATTAATCGAACCGTCACGTACCACCATTGGCGTTAAGTGCTTCGTCCTACTTCAAATGATATTTTTCACACACCAAACGCGGGAAGGCTGACAATAATTTATTCCAGCGAATAGAAGCGATAAGAGATTCAGATCGCGATGAACTTGGCTTCTCTAAAGGTTCGGATCCCCGCAGAATTGCTTATGGCCCGTCAATGTTCTCCGTCCACCATTCCGCAATCCTACGCACTCCAGATTGGATAGATGGCAACTCTGTTGCTGTTAAACGACCACCAAAAACCCGTTCCTTCTGCCAAGGTTTCCGATTCATGGACCCAGTATCATCCCTAGGGAAGGGTGTGCTATCGGGCTCGATCTTCCTGGGGATCTTCATTTCCCGGATGCGATGTTTCTGCTGAGTTTAGGTATTACAGCGTCTGTCGTATGGCTCAGTATCATGGTAAAGTTGACGATTTTATTATCCAATTGTGTTCAGGCATATTAGACTGTCACAGAGAGACCTTGCTAAGGAGCTGGTAGTAACGGCAATGTCAAGTTTTCAACCTAATAAGTTGCACATTGGCGACATCGAATAATCATTGTAGACATACATCGATTAATAATAGGTAAGAACAAACACGTTTTCGTTAGTACGTTGTCATCGCGGTATTGTTTCTGAGTCCCATAAGGCATGCATCACATTGTGAAGTCTTAAACAGGAAACCTGACCTATGTTATACAGTAAGCCGTTACTTTAAGATGACGCTAAGCATCGAGTATCGAGTTCTGAATATTACAGGGTTACTATTAATGTATGCTGATTATTCATCTTCTGTAGCAACCTAATTTAAGTAGAATTTAACATAAGATTAAACATGACGAAATATTATATATAAATATAATATATAAATATAATTTAATTGTCAGAAATCTCGGACCTCATTGTTTTCCAGCATTGGAGAATTTCATTGATGAAGAGACCTGCTTTAAGGACGTGCAATGTTTGAAGGGGTTTCGACAGCGTTTAATGCCATAAGCGAGACAATGGAAATGTTTGAACTGCTGCAAATAGTTCTACAGGTCCTCCAGTGAAATTATTCCTCTCAGAGCTACCATACAATGGTTAATTACACCCTGGTGTGCTCTCTACTTGAATACGACGTAGTTGATTCGGATTTGTTTCTCATTTGATGGTTACCTAATTCCCCTCATCTAATCTAAGCCTTGCATAAGACTGGAGGATCTTCTTCATAAGGAAACGGTTTATTCTATCGTATTAGGGGGAAAAATATCTATGGGTATTTTATTACCACTGAGTCACAGTATTTGTCATGCCTTATTTCATCCACTCGTCTCTCTAAATAGTCCATAAACATGACCCTCTCCATGCAACAGTACATAAAAATGACAAAAAGCCCTAAGGGGTGGAAGTTTATTTTCCTCTTCACTCTGCCTATCTCGCCATTAAATTGCAAAATTGTTCTCCCTCCACTTGGAGACACATCTTTTGTCGTCCCCTTAAAATAACACAATTTTCGGTAAAAAAATATAGCCTGGCAAAGCAATAGTATTCTCAAGTATCATCTCACTAAAGTGAATCTAATTCCGGGTTAAATTGATTCAAATTCTGATATTCCTCCACCAACCAAGCCACTCTGATCCTTTACATCCCCTTACTAAAATTTCACTGGACAAACGTCAGCTGCCAAATCCATTTTAATCTACTTCACCCCTCTCCCATTGAAACGATATCGGACTTCGTCAGGCATAGAATTTTCTCAATAGGGGGCAAAGGAATTAATCGTAGCTGGTAAGGAGAATCTCGACCCGGTCCTCCATTCGCAATTCGCGGACTGATCAGGGGTCAGCGCTCGCGTCCGTGAACAGTGGTAGTTCTTCGACGCTAGCGCGCAATTTGAGCAGCAATTTGCGTTGAAACTGCGCCAAGCGTAATCTGTTTAAACTCGTGGAACAATGTACGTAGAACGCGGCGACGTTATCTGTGCAGCTTAGCAAAGCTGAACGCCTACAAACAGTGAAACATGGATGGAGGTTTGCGACGTCGCTGTCTAGCCTTACGTCTCCGGTTATTCCGATTGTTTCGTTCGCGAACGGCGAATTAGAGCCGCGAATTGTCCTGGAAGAATGGCTCGTGCCTGGTGTTCCGATCCCCTGACGTGCGGTTGTTCCGCACGCAGCGTGGCCAACGAACACCGTTTCCGGTCACCGGTAACTCGGAGGAAACTGCTGCGTGGTGAATTTGCATTGGACACGTTAGCAGATATCTTATCTATTATACGAGTAGTTCGTTAAGCTGTTGTGCAGAGGGCTTCGTTGACTTTATGACGCCGTTGACTGAATAATGGAGTCGTGATAAAATTAATGGCGGGTTGTGAATGATGCACAAGGTGTTTCTGAATATGTTAGGTTACCCTCAGCGATTGGGATGGCAGTATAAGATCTGGTAAATATTTTTCTCTCGTTGGGAATCAAACATTTATTAATTTGTATATGCTATTATCTCTGGCAAGAAATTTTCGGCCAAGCATCTATTATGCTAATGTGTAATTATCTGGAATAAGCTTTGCAGAGTTAGAGTGATATAATATGAGCATAAAACGAGGCGAAAATCGATTTGATACATAGTAGAAACAACTTCAGTATATTCTCGAGATGAAAATAATTATTGAGTTTGGTTGAAAGCCTTTTGTTAGGGTTAGTGTTTGATAAATATGTGTATAGATTAAACTGTTTTGCAATAACAGACTTATGATTAATTTCGTTATGAAGTATGGAGGAATTAGTATAAAGTGTGTCTTCTTGTTACTACCCGAAGGATGACGTCAGTGATGTCCTTCAAAAGTTATTAGGAGGCTAGGTATGCTTTACTAGAGATCTGATGTTAGTTATAATTAATTAAATAATTATTTATTATAATCAGTACAAGATTATTCGCTAGATATGGAAAATGAAATGTCCTTTTTTTGATATTAAAATTATATCACTATAATATCGTCAAATTCCTAAGAATACTTTTATGCTTTCCGTGTATCCTCCATATATCTACTTGTGTAAAAATTAATAGCGTGTGATTTTACTACCTACACGAGTACCAGATTTTCATCTGCAATACATAATTTTTGACGGGAATGATAACACCTAAACGAAAATGGTAATTCGGATGAATCGCTCTGAACGAGTAGCTCTGCCAATTACCATATTCCTCAGTTTAATACCAAACGTTGCAATCTAATCTTCTGGCCATCACCGCCTACCACACGTGTAGCTACCCGACCCGGCAGTATAGTACCTAATTAAAAGAACACCCTGTCTGAAACTTCGAACGGAAATCACGGTACAGACGGTAACACGATTGCACGAAAGCACGATAAATCCTGCGCGGCCAGGAACACGTGCAATTTCAATAAATCGCAAGATACAAGCGCGTGGCCTCTGAATGCGATAACAGATCTCGAGCAGTTAAGGGAATTCGCGGGAAAAAGTGGCGCGGAAAATTAACGAAGCAACAACGGTAGCGAAGCGAAAACAATAACGAAGCAATCGACACGAAATAGATTAGATCGGCGAATCGAGATTTTCGTCCGGCCGTTTTATCGCGCGCGTTCGCCGCGCCATCGCGTCCGGCGATTTATTACAATTGCTTTAACGGTGTATCAGGGCTCTTTGCACTATAAATTACTGTTGTATTGACCGAAAACCGAAGCTCGGTGTAAATCGCACTAGCGGCCCATGGAACTGAACACCGTAGATTTCAGCGCCGGTAGGGGGTGGCAGGGATGCGAGTGGGGCTTCGATTCGCCAATAGTTAGAGGGTAAAATCGTTGTGGTCAGCTGGATTAGGTCTGATTCGATTCTGGCGCAGCCTCTTGCCAAGATCCATTTCCCTTCCGGAGGGGTTGGCCATTTTCGAATTGGGCCAATATCGGTGGGCCAACCTTGCGAGGCGGCTGGAAGGGAACCAGGAGTGTCATCGAAAGCCCTTTTTACGTCCTCGATGGCCCGGCTTGATAGTGAAATGATATAGGCCGGGTGGGTGGGGATAAACTGGGCGAAGGAATGATACGGTGGCTACCGATGTCCTTCGTTGGCCATCGTCGAATCTTTGCGCCGTGGGTCCCTTGGCCTGGGTCATCTCCGAACGGGGATGAGAGTGCCGCCTTACTTGGAGCTCCCATACATTTGCAATTTAAATCCTCTCGTTATTTTCGTGGCGTCAGGCTCGCAGGAAATTGGGAAACGAATACAGCGAGAAGGCGCTGTTCCGCGGCAGATAAGTGAAAATACTGGAGTCGCAATTCTGCGGCTCAGAGTGTAATTATAGGAATCCATAATTGGATGCACTGCGTCCTTTAATTAGCTCTCGCTGGCCGAGTCCAAGATAGTTCTCGGTTATTTAATGCAGCAGTGATTTTCGATCCAGTGAAGATTAAGGGTAATAATCATGACATGTTTAGCGAATCCTTGAAGTGTTCGTACACTCCCTATTCCTCAATATTGTGCAGATAGCGTAAAAAGGAGTTTGTCATTTAAATAATCATGAATCATTATCATCATAACACCTTATTTCAGCGCAGAATGACTCAGCTAAAAGGGATCACCTAGCTACTCCTTGTTGTTGGACTTATGCAAAGACTATATTACCATGCTGTTCAGTGTAAAGGATATTCTCTCAAGGTAAACTTTTACGAGATTTAAAGATCGTCGATATTTTCTTGCATGATGTACTCAATTTCTTTTTGTTCACTTTGCAATATGTACTTGCTTCTTTTCAAATAGCATCCTGCGTTTGTTTTTAATTCCTCACGTGATTTTGCATTTTAAACAACTTTTACAGTTCTCATTGCATTCTTCCATGATAACTCACAATTGTCGTATAATTTAAGGATGACACTACATATACGTTGGAGGAGAACTACATCGAATAGGTTAAATCGACGGAATGCTCTGATTAAACGCGTGGTAGAGTATCGCTATCGGGATAAATTGAACAGCTGTCATAAGACCGATCGCGTCACACAGTCCACGAGGTTCGGTGAAATTCCGCGGCTGCAATGTGGAACGAGTCGCGTCAATAAGGTTGCAGCCTTTAGTCCCCGCAGGAGTCTGAACCCGGTGTTTCCGATCATCCGATTGGGGCTAGCGGTGCATAGTCGGTCGGTGCTTACTATCTCTTGGCACGCCACCACTACCGCGGCCATCAACCACCACCGTCCCTTCTATATCCCTGCACACGGCACGCCAATCCCTAATCCTACCTGGTAATTGTTTTTGTACCCTCTGTGTCAGCCAATTATCGATTGAGCCCGAAAAGCGGGAGTAATCAATTATTTGAAAGGGCTCAAGCTAAACCGGTTCTCACGCGACCTTGCACACTTGTTTCTTTCTCGTTCAAAGAGTGTTCGTGACTTCCTTGCTTTAAATTTGAAACAAAATTTTGCAACTGGGCAAATTTGAATTAGAAAGCGAACACAATGCTGCTAACATAAGCAAATACATTTATAACATTAGTTGAAGCTATTACCAACTGTTTTACGTAAATAAGGCGAAATATAAACCTATGCGCATGAAGCTATTGCAATATTTCGAGGTGGGATTAAAAATGTCCCACCATGGACTACAGTGCATAAAAAGCTGGGACACTTTTAATCCCAACATGCCCCAAAGAGTTATAGTTGTTACAAAATTGAGAAAAGTTAAAATTTGTTGCAGACTGTTGTATAGTCAATACAAATGCAATCACACATCACGTGGACAACTTTTCCATTTTTGTAACAGCTTTAATGTCTCGTTGGTTTTTTCCCATTTATCTCGGCAGCATTTCACGGTTCGCAAGCATTCTGCCGTTACTCACTATGTTTACGCGTCCTCGCCGCATTCGATTCGCGTTTGAATTCGGCAAATTTCGAGATGAGGGGAATTAACTCGGCGGTAGGAAAGTTCGTCGAGCGCGGAGCGTGGAAATTACCATTAAATATGAATATTTTATGCCACCCACCGCGGTGAACTCTCGGACGCTAGTTAAGAGTATTTCGCGCGGTACTGGGACGAATGTGACGATGAAGCAATACTTTCCCGTACAATAACACCATATTTATGTAAGCAAATTCCCGGCCTCTCATCGGGAGAGGCTTTCGAAGAAGAATTTGCATTCATTTGGCGGTAGCTTATATACCAGTTGCTCGAAACCCCCTTTTCACCCCCTTTTTCATGCAAATTACGGGCACTCTGTCGCACCACTAGAGGAAACTTCGAACTCCTCGCGTTACAAAGCGGACAGTTAAGTTTTCTTTCCGCGCAATCACCATTTACCCTAGGAAGTTTTCAAATATCCTGGATACGCAGCCTCTATGAGATGTCGGATGAGTTTCTTCTCGTTTTTCCAGGCGAACAGCTTGTGTCGATTAGTTGGAGATATTTGACCGTGTCAACTCTTAGTTCGTGGTTCTTGCTTTGCCGATATTTAAGAAACTGTTTTCCACTTTCTTCATTTCTTCGTTTGTCTGTTTCGCCAAGTTCTTCTGGATTTTAGAATTTACTTTCAAGTGGTGGAGTTCAAAGTTTGGACAAGTTTCTTCCACCACTCAAAGCAAGTATTTTATGTTGGTTTGCGGGAGAAATTCTTTCAAGTTGATTCGTCGTTAATGGTCGTAGGTTAATTATAATATTATAGTTAAGAGATTGTTTTTCCTTTCATAATCCTAGTCTTTTAATCTCAGATACATATTCGTGTTATGGAATTTTTCATATAGAAAATCGATATTTGAATATAAAAGCTTGTACTTAATTGAGCTATTAATTCCCATTACCAATTGTTTTACCTATGCCTCGAATATCGATCGCATCAATTAATCATAACAGTTATTCCAGCAGGCAATCAAGGTCTGCTCTTCATCTGCACCTACACGTTCATTCCCTCTGCCAACCTTCACACATTCAGCAAATTTATCTGGCTTTACATTTTGCGTCGTATATATGTAACAAGAGAAACAAACTGCACCCAATAATCCCATACTTACCCCGAAAAAATAAAAAAAAAGCTAGCAACAAATTTCGCAGCGCAGAGTTGAGAATAAAAGGTATCTCTTCTAAAAAACGTATAAAGCCCAAATCGATATCGAACGAAAATACAAACACCCAGAGACGAGAGCCAGAAAGAAATAGGAAACGGGAAAAGCAAGGATCGAATAACCTACGAACATTCATTCGGACAAACGTGTACCACAAACACGTCAGCCGGAAAATCTTAACGCGAGCGGAATAGGAGCGGATTACCAGGGGATGAACGCCATTTACGTATCGCAGCGGTGGCCCCAGCTGATTCGCATAGCTGCAGCGATTTACGGCCGGCAGATTCAGCGATCAATGCCGACGAAAAGTGCGACGAAATTGGAATCCCTGGCGCGGACCGCGATGAAAGTGAGGGGCCGGTGGCGCTAGTGTCGCGCGGGCCGTGGGTGCTGCGAGCCGCTGAGTCGCAATGAAGCCGGCAATGACGTATGACACGGTACACGGGCCCGACGCGGGCGAAGAATGGAAAGCACGCGACGCGATATCCGAAGCGTGTTTCGCGTGTACCAGAGAGTAACGACCGGCCCGTCTGATCCCACGGCAGCTTCGATAATTGGATGCCCGTAATTGGCCGAAATAGCACACGGCACTGAACTCCCCACCGCTATCCCCGTTGTTGCGTTTATCTTTGTGCGAGCCCCGATGCACCGGCCCTTCCGCGTTGCGTTGTAATGATCGTTATGTTGAACCGTGTGGCGCAACGAGGACCGGCTTCGGAGCATGTTGGTATGCGGAAAGGCGTGTGATAATTGTTTTGTATAAATGAGGTATGTGCAACGGATCACCGAGTCACGTGCGCGATCGCGTGTGTGTGCTGCGATGCTGTGAAAAATGGCCGTGCAGAGGAATTTGGAGCTGATCGGGTACTCTGTGGTGAGGACATTCTCCTTAACATGGTGGCAAAGGTGAACTATACGAATTCCTTTTACAGTTTGAGTGTAATTTTCATTTAAAATTGGTATATAGCAATACGTCATTGAAATAAGAATTGACCTGAAAATTCGTATGCTAGGGCGCTATGTTGAATTAAATTCAAATATATGCTGTATTGTAATTCATATAATGTAATATATTTAACTACTCATTGTATTATATTAAAATTCGAATAATATGGTGCTACGCCGTATTCAAATTTAATTATGTACTATGTCGTGTTATATGCGATATTATATATGTAAATATCTTTCATATTATATTATATTTTAAATATTTACAAATAGTATACTTTGTAGATATATATAATTATCATTTACAAATGAGAGTCGTATCTAAAGCCAGAAATAATAATTCAGTGGGATAAGCGACTGTGGCGCCATCTATGCAAGAACTTATGCACCTTACCTAAAGACTTCTCTTGTTAATCGACAGCTCCCATGGGGCAGAGGAGGTCGCCACCGTAGGCGCTTGTAATTTTTCATGCTCTTACATTAATGTACAGAAACTCTAGGGACTTAGTTTGCAGATTATGGTAATGAGCCTTGGTACCGATGTCCATGGCATCTTAACGAGTTTCTCGGCATTATAAGTTTCGCGAAAAGTTTCAACTCCATTCAGGAAGGAAACTCGCCCGCTTGAAACGTCGCTTACCGATGCTCTCAACGTCGCGACATTAAGAGACATTATTCCGGAACTGTCAAGCAGCGAACTGCTTGAAATACTATCGTATTCTTCGCGCGCACGTAAAGTCTGCTTTGTTAAACGAGATAATTCGATCCTCGAGGTTGCACGATTTCGACCTGCCCGCTGAAAACAGTCAAGTTGCGCGAAACTTTGAACCCCGCGCTTCTTCGTCTACATTTTAATGATGTTCGGTAAAAGAGAAAAAAAGATAAGAAAGAAAAAGAAGAGGAGATACGATGAGTTGGTAATAGTCATGGAAGTTTCATTGTTCCTACGAGGCTCGATTCGGTAACTTTACATAATTAATGTTGAATCTCGGTTACACTTTTCTGTTGGATTAATACCTTCTTGTTGGTATGCCCTATGATTATAAGAAAAAAAATGCTTATTCAATCTATGTGTATTTTCAACAGCGATGAAAATAGAAACAGGAACACAATTTCAATCCACCGCTTATATTTTTAAAAACAGTCCTTCGACATAAATGTTTTCGATTATATAACTATCATAATGCTAATTAAATATTAAAGCAATTTAGACATGGTGAGAAATACCTCTTTGATATTTGGAAAATGTTATAGAAGGAAAAGGAATATAGTCAATTTGTAGTTAACTAAACGCATTAACAACAAGAAACGTCCAGTTTTGACTGACCGTATTTCTGAACCGGAGATCAGTCAGAGGCCGTCGTAATTTGGGAGAACATGATTATTCGCAATTAGACGACGTTTGAGGAAAAGCAAGGTGGATTTGCGTAAGATTCAACAATTTTACCGACAAATTCGCATCGTCTGCTGGTCGGATCGCTCACAGCAAACTTTCAGCGTCAAAAGTGACTGATCCCCTTTTGGCAGGCTCTGCCGCGCCATAATGAATTTCACGAAGACGGCTTGACTTCAGTCTTCGCAGTGTTCGCAAGTGAATGCTGGAAGATCTGCCGGAAGGAAAGGTCCAACAATTGACTGTTGGTAATTCGAGAAACGATAGAACTAGAAGCTTGTCAGGTTATCGTTGTGCACAGTTGTGGAAGGAACTTGAATCACTTTGGCGAACCTGTCAACCTATCTCTCGATAATCTTTGGCTTCTTCGAAGCAGAACTGGACTTGTTTCCAATGTACTGTGGGCTGAGTTTATGCACTGAAGAAAGGAAGTTCGTATGTTGATGTTCTTCGACAGAATAGCAATTGTAGACTAGAGAAGACAGGAGATTGAGATTATGTAATTTGGAAAAACGTAGATACTATCTGTTTTATACAACAAGCTGAATATATTAAATAGCAGTTCATATCCTCGAAAGGTGACATTCAATATCAGCGTGACGTGAATACTTGCATGTGTTTGGCGTCAGGTTAGGTTATATTAATCAGTGTCGCCGTTTAATGCTTTGACTTACGATCTCGGCGATCGTTAAGATATAATTATATTTTGGTCATGAATTTGATGCATTGAAAGATGACGATAAAATATTCCATGAAACAATTTGTATAAAATTATTTTAATGCATTTGGACCGATTAGTATTAGCAGCGCGAGTTAAAGAAATTGATGGAACAAAACTAACGTGCTGCCAATCATTAGTGAAAGAATAATGTACACTTCATCAAGAGAAAGGGAGATATAAGCGCTGTGCCACTCGATGAATCCAAGGAAACCTAACTTAATCATATGCTAGACAGGAGATTGCTAACAGGAACGTTGGAGACGTACAATGAAAAGAAGCTGACTCGGGTCAGGAATGGTATAAAGTATACTTGGAAAGGAAATTAAACCTGAATCGCTAGAGTAATTGTATACCCAGAGAAATAAGCTACACTATTATAGAAAGAAGAAAGAAAGATGGCAGAATGTTTCATGACAATCCACAATTGTCGTTTGTGAATACTCTAGCATTGCAACGGGACTGATCCCTTTGAAGCGATAGTATTGCGAGAACACAAGGAATAAGAATGAGGTTAACCTGAATCTACTCACCAGCGCTGCGTAACCATAAGTGGTCGAGAAGGTTCTTAATTCCTTCGCATGTATGGACGAGGACCGTCACAACGCTATGTTGGGTATATAACGCAATGAATTACCGTAAATATTTATCACAATATAAAATACAATAAAAATTCCGTGTACGAAGTACAATATCTCATACATGTATCAAGTGTCATTAAATAATGAATACACGTGTGTCTATAGATCAGGTGAATTTGCACTTTCTAATGCACACCCGTGTGCCGTAAATACATCACGGAAGGAGCCAAGGTGTGAATAGATCATCAGTACGAGTATGTGAACCAGGCTAGTGTCCCCAGAAAAAATTATACAACTGCAATAATACCTGGACAAAATTATACCCCGCCATTTTGTCCTGACAAATAAAACAGCAGATACAGTTCACCCACACATAGTACATTATAGTAGAGTACATACACACTGTACCAGCCTTAAACCATGTTGCCAGCAAACGTTTTCAAAGGACTTAAGACGATTTTCCACTTAACTCACTAGCGCCACCAAGTTCCATATCTCCAATAATCATTTATTTAAATACCGTATATGTTGTTGAATTATTTTCTGATTCTATTGATACGGTCTTGAAAATTTCATCATACTACGCGTGTTATATCGTGTGTGCAACATTATTGACACATTGGCACATTTTTTTTCGTCTAATGCACCAGAAAAGAAGAGTACGAAGCATACCTTAACCTTGATTCTAAACAGAGAGCCTTCGATTCCGTCGTTCTCATTTTCCAAATACTCGAACGCTTTTGAAATAGCCAGACTTATCGCCCAGCACAAGCCGTCGTTTTAACGAATTGCTCGGTACTTATCGCTCGTCTGAGATATAACGTCGCTTCGTTTCGCTTGAGGAAGGACGTAATCTACAATGATTATTTCCCGCTTGGAATCACGGCGAAGTTTCTCGCCTGGGTGCAGCAATGGAGGGGGAATGAGCGGGACGACGCCTTGTGGAGGATCGCCGTAGCTCTTTCATCGTGACGCGAGCCTCCAATTGGGCTTTCCAATCGAGCGGTTCCTTCGATCGACGAACAAGTACCGGGAACACGATCCCGACGAAACGGCCGTTCCCATTCGATTGCCGATTCAATTATTAGCGGTAGTTTTCAATTTAATTAAACCGACGCGAAAATAGCCAGCGTTGTCGGCTGCCGCGAATCGGTTTTGCGAATTTGTTTCGTGTGCACGGACCCGCATACTATTAAACCCGCCTCGGTCTGTTCGATCGCGACCAATAACCACGCAATAATCCTCGACGTTTTAATAGTCCGTCACTTAATGCAATTCCGAATGATTCATCGTGGATTATTAAATTCGTGGCCCATTGAAAACCGGTCGCGCGAATCACCGTGTCGTCCAAGTAATCCACGATTTCGATGCATGATCGTTATTTTCGTTCTTCCTGTTTTTCCTCGTCGACGATTATTGTCCTGGAGGAGATATTAAAATTATGCTGGGGAAGAAAGGAGTTTCTTACAGAGTTCTGTAGATGAATCTGCAAACTGAAATGGGGTGAGAGAAGTGATTCAATCACTATGCTAATTTCTCTATCTCGAAATCTCGCAAACATGTTGATATCTCAATGAGGAAACAGGTGTGCGTTATTGTTTATGGCTGTGATAGCAAAATTCAGATTATAAACTTAAACACACTGGTTTATAAAGTTAGGGTACTTTCATATTTCCATTGAAAAATTTTTATCCACTTTGAACTGTTGTAGCTTCTTTAAAAGGAATCGTACGATAACGTTCATAGGGTCATTTTATAGGGAAGAGTTTCTATCTCTACACCTTCGAGTTGGAGTTTTCAAATATCTTTTTTTTTTTAATACATGGAGTGCAAAACTGAAGATATTCCTTGTTCGTAAAATTTTACATATTTATGAGTCTCTGCGGACTTCCAGGAAATTTTTACTGGAATTCCTTATACGGTGAGTATATAGAGAAAGATCTCCTCTTTGTAACGATCCCTTTAAAATTCGCGTACGATTTTTCCTCCATATTTTATCGCACTTTCTGTAAACCCAATTCGAAACTGACAATTTTTCGACGTCAAATTTTGGATAAATGTATAACTGATAAAATCGATTTTCATCCTGTCATTTATGCTGTCTTCTTGTGTAGATGACCATATGGAAATAACTTATTTCTCGTTTAAGGAACAGAATCCAGAGTATGTATTTATAATAAATTTTGTTTTACATTAATGTTATATCCTAATGAAGCTACTATAATCCAAAAAACCTGAAATTAAATATCGTGTTGGTCCTTCATCATTTCATAATCATAAAATTAAGTACAATTAATTAATAAAAACCTTAGGTCACATATATAGAATTTAGATAATTTTGAATTCACAAGTAAACGTCGGAAAATCTCCAAAGTTTTCGTGAGAACATCTTTAATATGAGCGATCTTGCGTAGCAATAATAAGTCAGAAAAAGGATGATCACGCTATCTAAATAACATAACCGTTGTCCGCTAAATCCTTATCTGACGCTCATACTTTGCTTTCATTAGTCATACAAGATTAAATTTGCGTGTGACGTGCAGTTTAACTTACGCAACGGTAGTAGCAAGGGAAGCTTAAATGGAGCAGCTTACGGTTGATGAACAATGATACTAATTATAACTTAGCAAAGTCAAGTGTGCTTAAGCAAAGACGCTACAGAGATTTCGTTACTAGGCAGCTGAGTAACGACAGTACTCGAATACTATCTTTAATTGCTTCGAATCTTGGAAACTACTGCCTTTCAAGATCCTAGGTATGATAATTTTAGCTTCCTATACACCATTCCATATGTAATACATGATTAATTTTCCTTTCCGTTTCCTGAAATAGAAACTTAGAGAACATTATTCGCCTAGGACAAAAACGGTCGCCATTTTGATAGAATACAAACTAAATTAATTCAAAGTTTATGGAAGCAATAATCGAAAACAACGAAAAAGTTCAATAAATCGAAAATTAGGGTTCAAACGAACAATTAGAAATTTAATTAAAATTATAATTTAATCAAAATTCTATTAAGCAGATTTGAGAGTCGAGCTTCTAATCAATTCCTAATACACGATAATGAATCACGTATCCATACATAAAGCGGAAACATCGTGTGAACCAATTTCTATTTTTCTGCATTCATCTACAATGCATAAAAATCCTTGTGAATTCCTACCAAAATCCTTCCAAAGTTTAACCACGGTCTCGTGCCAACTGGCGTTTCCTCTCTTGTATTATGGTACTGGCGCACGTGAAACATGTCTGATTATTTACACGAGTGTTCGTAACATTAACTCGCTTCATATTTATAATCAGGCCACAGCATTAATTAAATAAAAATTGCCCAGACTTCTCGTTTGACGGTTATTATTTCGCAGGCTGTGTTACCGTCGTACTAATTAACGTAATTATTAACAACAACGCGATAATCCCAGACATCGTCTTGTCTCGTGGTTGCACAGGTCTTAGGTCACTTTCCTTGCCGGATCACGACTAAGATTAAGGAGCTATTTATCGAGTATGGATGACATCGGTGTTCGTGAACGTACCGGTGCATCCAAGTGGCCATTTACCTAATTGGGTTAGATAATGCGATAGAGGAGATAAATGTTCGACTTATGTCACGAACTATCACACTCGACACCCGACACCCGACCAGGTTACACGCCAGTTTTATCATCGTTTCGTTGCATGGCCTATAAGATCGTCCATAGCATATGCTTCTTGGATAGGCTATTATTATAATGGACGTATCCGTATATCATGGGAATAGTCCCGCGTGGGAAGGAACGAATTCCACTCCTTTTCAGGCGTATGGAGCGATTTTTATGGCTTCAATGATCAAAAAGACTTCTGCGAATCTTTTACGTCAGATTAATCCTTCCACGAGTACGATCGGTTACGAATAGTCGAAAAATTTGTGGAAACAATGTCGTGGAAAATGTATGACATCCATAATAAGAAGAAAGTACCAAGATTGTATCAGCAAAATTAGGAAATAGTTCAACGATATGAATGGCATATGCGATAGACATTTATAGTAGATACGAGACACGGTGGCGCTAGTGAGTTAGGTGGAAAATCGCCCTGAGACTCTCGGGACGCTTTCTCGTGAAAGGCTTACAGCCGACTACATGGAACGACAAACTGTAAATTGATTTTCCTTCGTATTTGAGGTTTTAGAGGCATTGGTAATTATAAGGTGCATAAACCCACTCAGTACAGGGTATTCATAAACTCTTCATCTGTATTCTCAGTGACCTAAAAAAGCAACTAACATCGTGTCCGAAGCGTCCACGAACGGCCTCATCGAAATTCACTTTCAAAAATAATTAATGGCGAAGAGTAAAAGTCAAAACTGTCAATACTAAATCCCAACGACCCAAAATCTCTGTCTAAAGACCTCAAAGCTCAAAAATCTTCGATACCAGATATCAAGAACCTAAACTAAAGTTCAAAAAGAAAAAAGGAAGAAAATATTCACTCTCAAAACCTATCACTTCTCAGTAGACCTAAAAACTGCTACCATTCAAAAACATTGAACGCCAGACCCCAAGAAATTAAAGTCATTAAAAAAAGAATAAAACATCCCCATCAATATCCACGCATAAATCTACTTTTGTCTAAACGGTGTTCGACTCTTCCTCAATTGTATACTCGAAAAACCGACGTTCCTGAACCACTTGTGCGTGCTGGAATATTCAATACAACGCGCGCCACAGCCACTGGCGTAGGATAAATACGCGTGATTAAATCCTCGTACGATCTGCGGAGACGAGGGACGCTTTTCGGTCGTTTATCCCGACGTGTCGTTTAAAGGGGAAAACCGGCTTAAGTGTCGTGGCGTTCTACGTTGGAAGATAAAGGAAAAGTGTTTCGCGCGATGTGGGCAAGCCGAGTAATCGTGTTGGCCTGCCACCCTTTTCTCTTCTCGTTCACGGTCCCGCCCATCTCGTCCCTTAGTCTCCCTTTCTTTCTGCCCTTTGCTATGGAAACAGCCGCGATGTCACGCGTAATGATTGTTTGCAGAATTGGTTACAGTCTGGGTGGAAATATTTGTGCATGTTCCTCGAGGCGAAGGAAATTTTAATTGCCACGAGTACTTATTCTGTGGGACCATTGGTGGATGATGGTTCTTGGGCTACATGTACACAGCGAGACTTGCAACGAGGCTATCTTGTCCAATGTGGGGAAAATAGAGCTTTCCTTGTGCACGGGTTGTCAGATTTATTTTGAATTTGTTATACAAGATGCTTCAGGTTTTAATGTTAACTTAGTCAGTTGTAGTAATGTTGACTTAGACCTATAATCTTAGGTCATTTAAAGCTTCATTAAAAAGTTATAAAACAAATATGTAATACAAGTGGAATACAAGTTCAATAACTTCTCAGTAGATATAACCGGCAAAAATTACTGCCAAAATCTTTGAAGACCACGGGTAGAGAACACAACTTACATAAATATGCTGCAAGACCGTAAACATAAATATTGTTTATCTATTCCATCCCAAAGCTTGTGGAAATTCGTGTTGTAGCATTTTAATCAAGTTTTAAATGACCTACGTCTGTAAACATCTATCTTATTTCGTACCATACAATATACTGACAAAATTTGGCAACTTTAACTTGGGAAACCTGTATCAAGAAATTGTGCATGTGTACACGTGGCCATTTTGTTCACTAAGATAAATTTGAATGACATTCCACGAATTAACATTCACGTAATATTTACAAATAACATTTCGCACCATGTAATCTGGCTATTTATTTTAGGAAATTCACAGTTCCCTTCGTGTTCATTCCAGGTTATAAATATTTAAATTGCAGTTGCCACTAGAAGCTCATGAAAATGCGAAACATAATGAAGAGAACAAATTTTAACGAAGACGCTAAAATTTGGCAAAGATAAATTACAGAATTTTGCATAATAAGAGGACGAACATATAGATGATTTGGATCTCTGTTCATATACACATAACACCAGGAAAGCAGTGTATCCATGTCCTTCCCTTTATTCACTCTACACAAGAACAATTCCACCGGACTACTGTAAAGGAACGAACAGCGGACACCCCTGGCTCAGGAAAATAAGGTAAAAAACGTAGAGAAAGAAACAGAAAAGGGCCGTGAAAGTCAGCACAATTACCCTATTTCTTAGTATCAGTAATACCCACAGCAACAGTCGGTTGCAGAGTCTGTAGAAAGACGTGACTGGTAGCGTGTTGTGTGTGTGACTATAAAAAGGCGAACGGGTGATCCGAGACTGGCTAGGAACTAGCACTTTTGGTTGACCGTGGTGGCGGGACAAGGGGGCAAAAACAAGCCTTAACGAACGTCCGAGGATGGCCCTAACTCTGACCGCAACAGCGCCGTTCCGGATGAACTTTGTCTGTTACGTGAGCGGAGAGCTTACCGGTTTTCTTGCCTGTCGCGTGTATAGCGCGACCCCGGATCCCTGTTATCAAGATTCTCCCATTTCGGCGAGACGCCGTCGGTTTTACTGGAAGACAGACCGTGGCTGGTGGAGAGAGAAACAGACGGAAGGGACAGACAAACAGCGGGGAGAACATTACGACTTTCCCCGGGGACGAGCAGTAGGAACTCGGACGAACACGAGCGTCAAACGATTTTCGTGATAATTGGTCCATGAATTTCCGAGGAAAATTAATTGGACGTGTCGTTGATTGAAATTCGTGGAAAGCTCAGGCGGTTGCGATGATTGAGAAAAGTTCGGCTACCTTGCTTGCCTTTGAGGTTAGGATCAGTACCTGTGAGCAAGGAAAATGGGGACCAACTGTGTGTTGGATCGATGGCTCTTATTATTCACGTGACTTATATATAACACATTTATATTTAGTTAGTTTCGTGGGTTTATCAATTTGCAGGGTAGATATGTCGACAGGCTAAGCGCCAAGCTCCTTTTGGCTTGCTTCATTAGTTATAGACAGCTATATTGGATATTTCTTAGGTAAAAAATGTTTAAGTAGGTCCGTGACATGATCTCGAAGTTAAGAATACGTAAGAATGTAAAATGATTGGTCGAGTGTATTTGTTTAGTTTCGCCAGTATTATCCGCATTTGATTGTTAACCATGTTTGAGATTGCGCACCTGATTGCAATCGACAAATATACGCACGAACGCTCCACTCGTATCATGCATAATT
>NW_016907953.1:591686-596289 GCF_001483705.2 Eufriesea mexicana | reverse complement strand
ATTTTCAAAAACTGTGGGTGATAGAGTAATTTCAATTACGGATACGTTTCCAGAAAAGTAAACTTTACATCAATCACCAAATGGATATTATGAGTTAGGTAAAATGTTGAAATCTGTTGCATAGTGTGGTAGGTCTAAAAGAAGCGAATTTTGAATCGTGCCATGATTTAATTAGAAATTAAAAGTTATTTGAAATTTTACGCTTTGAATTACCCTTATTTATGTCCATTCACAATTCCTGTCGTAATAGTCTTCAAATTTAGGTATATTACGTATAATTTCAGCTTTTCACATGAAGTATACATATATTCTACATTCTACATATATCTACATATACTCCATATTCGGGTTATATATCACACGTGTAATCAACATTGACATTCTTCTATTGTACTTACGTTTACAACATGAAAGTGGCAAATAGTTTCCCATCCATTCCATCGGTGACAGCTGACAGGCTTCCAGCTTCATGATCTCCTCGTCTTTTCTCCCATCGAAGACAGCAGTACAATCTAATTATTAAAAAGGTCGTGTTAACTAAAAGGATTCCGCGGAAGTTTGTCGGAGGGCGGCGAAGGTTTCTCACGCCAGTTGGAAAATGCATTCGCTATTCCGCTCGCACACGTAGGGAGGATACATTGTGTTTACGACGTTTCGCCTTTGGATTCTATTGGATTTTCGCGCTTCCTTCTGCCACGAGAAGGCAATAGCAGTTCGCGTAGCATTCTGCCGTGAAAATTTCAAACAGTTCGCTCCTTGCTCAGGCTAGATCCCGTTACGTATCGCATTTACAACCGGACATGTTTCTCTTCTTTCGAAAGTGCCCCGAAGACAGAGAGTTTTTCTAAGGGACGTACCAGGTACATCGGATGTCTTTTGTGTGCGACACTTCGTAGATTCACGTTCCTCAGGAATAAGTAAACATGCCATTTCCGCCGTGAACAGCCAGCTGGTATTCATTTCGAGATGTTTGTCTCCTTATTAGAGATTCCACAACGCACCCTGTCTCGTTTGCTACCACCAATGGCCCAGAGGGAGCCATGGAAACCATCCTTTCTCTTCCGTGCACACGCGGTCCAGGCAAGCTTCCTTTAATACAGCCAACGAAGTTTTAATGACGTTCGACGGATGTCAAGGGGAATTTTAAATATTAGAATACCCTAAGAACGCTTGTACCTTCCGCGGTTCTCTCATCCTCTCGGAGAGGTTTTAATTTTTGAAGCTTCTCGACAATTTCATGGTCGCTAGCTGGTGGGTGCTTTCGTGGGCTTTATATCGAGTGCTTTGGTAAACTGTTTAAAAGATTGCTCGAAAGACTGGCTGGGTAACTAGGAAGATTCAAAGATGATTAGGAACGACTGCTACTAGAGATCTATGATCACGATTATTTTTTGTTGGTTCAGCTCTTTGTTTCAGTGGAAACGATTAATCTAGTTATCGCTATCTGGGATAATGTTGGAAGAAAGCCTTTCACCTGCTGATGCATCGCGTAATAACCCGAAGGACTAACTTCGCGCAGGGAAATTTGGTTAGCGAGCTTGCTATACTCAATATTATTAACCATTATATGGCCCAGTCAGGAAATAGTAACTAAGTTATAATTAGCACTTGTGCCAGGAATCAGTGTTTCTAGTTGGCATCAGCTCCGCCAATCCTTTGTGCGCTAGCGTGAAAAAGGCAGTGACGGTGGCTAGTAAATCAGTGGTGAAAATATTTCAGTCTGTCTGCATTACACTTCCACTCGACCATCGTGACACAAAGGGAATGTAGGTTTGCTGTACGGAACGTTGCCAAAAGCTAGATTCGGTGGTAGCAACTCGGTTAAATGGGTTCATGACACGTCAGTCCCTATTGGGGACGAAGGAGTAAAATGGTATGTAACCTGAAATGTACACAAATATTTCCATCTTGGCGTTAGATTATAGGTATTTCATTATACATGCTTTTATTATCTTTATATAAATTCTATCAACTAGTTCGTAAGATTCCAGCTCAACAGCCTTAAAAATTTCGTGTACATATTCCAGATTTGAATTTTAACTTTCTACTAACACCCTCGTTTAAAAAAATTATTAAAAATTGTATTCCATATTAGTGGCTATTAAGAAAAATATATTTATATACAGAGAATAATAGTTTTTCAATAAAGTTCGTACAAATGGCTCCGACAGGAAGAAAAATTATAGAACCTGCAAGTAACACAACCTACTATTGTCATTGTATCTACCTAAATTTATATTTTGGTACATATATTTCGCACCTTCTATTCGCAGCAATAACAGTGTTGTTTAGGCTGTGTTAACCGTATTCAAAAGGAGTAGTGCAAATATGAAACACAAATCAGTCTACGATGAGATATGCTTCTTACCATCTTACTAGACGAAGATGTTGCAGTGACAGATGGCGCCACCGTCGAAGTTACAATAATGGCGGACATAATCGCGTGAAAGGTACAATCCGCGTCTAATTTCATTTGTATTCTCTTTGGTTGCCGCTATCGACGTTAGTTCCATAAATTGGGTTATGCCACCGCGGTTCATTGGCCGCGTTTCTGTAAAGCCTCACCTCAAAAGCACGGGAATGCACTTTTACTGCTTAACTCGCGTTTTTACGAGGACCCTAATCTAATGGGCTTCGCAGTTCGTCTTCTTCTCGGCATCCCGGAAGTACGATATATCGTCACGTCAGAAAATCGTCGATTCTTTTCTTCAACTACGAACGGAATTCAACCCCTCCGTTCATCCCATTTTTTCTCGAACCTTTTTCCACGTCTATCTTCATCTACCTCTATTTCGTCTTCTAACAATATCCGGAAGCCCTTCATGTAAGTTCCGACATGAGGTTATATCCTTCAAATATGACGAAGATTTAGTAAGGGAATACGGATCACAATGGAACTTGCATACATATAATAAGTTTCATATAAGCGTGATTATAAGCTCTGCTTCATGAACCATCATCGCTCTATTTTTATTTCACGCTTCCATAAATATGAGATGTACATCTAGGATAGTTGAAGATTAATGCTTAATGAAAATAGAAATGGATTCTGAAATTCTTCGAATATTTCTTCACTGAGAGGATACAAAGCTACATACATCCTTCCTTCGTTAAGTGTCGTTTTATCTTTAAACCTATATATAGAACAGTATAGATTTTAATTGACAGGAACAAATTTTAACTAGTATTTATTAGTATTTATACTATTTATAGTGATGGTCATTTGAAGATCTGAGAATCAATTCATCATCCTCGCACGTTTACTAATCACAAAACTTCCATACACAGAGTGTTCCATTTATGTTAAGACTGTAAGAAATTTCGTTAAGCATGTTGGCATGTGTATTTTATTACTTTTATTGGAGATTCAAATGGTAATAGCAGCCATGCGTATATTGCATATATTGCACGCATCGTTAATCACCCCTTATAATTAATAATTATAATTAATTAATCGGCTGCTCATGATCCTACACATTCGAAGTCACCCTACCGTCATAGAGCGCCAGGTATGTATTTAAGAAACCTAACCAACAGCTCTTCAGCGCAAACCCGAACCTATGTTCCACGAATCGGTCCTTTGACGACCAGTTTGCACACGGTGGAGGCAAATATTTGATGCGTCGACGAATAGCGCGGCACGAACACTTACAGGCTGTAACGCGGGACGCCAATATTGGCCTGCCAAACAGCAAAATATTCTGCAACATTTATCCAGCAACATTCTATTCATTGCCGAACTCGTTCGCATGTCTCCATCATATTGATGGTTTCGATTTATTCGAAATTCGAGGATGTGTCGCGCATTTGAGGTCGCTGGTAGTAATGCATGATAAGCTAATAGCGCGTCGTCCAATAATAAAATATGTCGGACCACTCAGCAAGATATGGTTTTACCGATGAACGGGGTTTAGGATTAATCGCTCTATGGTATTCAGAGTTAATGCGTCGTTCGAAAAACAAGTAACATTTTATCAACGGTGTCGTAGTCTTGACACATGCTACCAGTCATGTAGGCATACCGCGTGGTGGTCTTTCCCCAACTCTTCACTCTGCCCTATGCTTCAAGTTCATTCCATTGTCTAGCTGATATATGGGCAGAAGCGGCCGTTTTACTGTGAGAGATCGAGTCCGCAACGAAAGTATGAGATGTCGGGGCTGCGAAATGATTCGATGAACTCTCAATTCACCGTGAAATATCTCTCTCTTTCTGTTTTACCGACGCAGGCGGATGTGGTTCGAGTCGTCGGATGAAACGACTGAAGCGCAGTGGCGTGGTTGGGAAACTGTGGCGCACGGTTCTCGGGACCAAGAAATTTACTTCGAGAATACAAGAATGAAAATTCGGGATATTGCGAATGGATAGCATAGCCTTCTAAATTTCTGGGAAATGAGCGGTTGAATTCAAACTAGCTTTGTTTCTCCGTATCGTTGAAAATCGTTTATGAAAGCTGGAATATGCTTGATTATTACACATGTCAGAATCGAAGACAGTACTGTTGTGAATGGAATCGTAAGTTAAGAAGATATTAACGTGTACATAGGGTGTAAAAGCAGTACCGGCGACCGTAGTGTAGGGAACGATGAGAAGAGGGATAATAAT